>NC_092256.1:1228732-1528732 GCF_036320965.1 Panulirus ornatus | reverse complement strand
CACAGCGGAGGGGGCTGGCTAGACATCATTATCATCATTACGACCAGAAGACGACCGGAGCGGTCCTAGACGCCAGAAAGGCATCCGTGGACATTCTCAGACATTCCTCCGTCAACCACGGACTCTCTCCTTGCGTCTCAGGCCAGCGGTCACAGGAGGGAGTCCGGGCGCGATATATGTCCCGAGAGAGCTCCGTCACTCTGCACTTGTTACGTCTCTGGTCTCTGCGCAGAGAGTGTCGGAGGGCAAAAATGGCCTCCGATACGCTCCGTCACTTTCCGCCCCTTACCTCTCAGGTTAGCGCGCACAGAGTGTCGGAGCGCAAAAATGCCACCAGAAGCGCTCCGTAAATCTGCGCTCATTACCTCTCAGGTTAGCGCGCACAGAGTGTCGTAGGGTAAAAATGGCCTCGGATACACTCCGTCACTTTCCGTTACTTACCTCTCTGGTTAGGGCGCACAGATTGTCGGAGCGAAAAAATGCCACCAGAAGTGCTCTGTAAATTTGTGCTCTTTACCTCTCAGGTTATCTCGCACAGAGTGTCGGAGGGCAGAAATGGCCTCGGATGTGCTTCGTCACTTTCCGCTCCTTACCTCTCAGGTTAGCGCGCACAGAGTGTCGGAGTGCATAAATGTCACCAGAAGCGCTCCGTAAATTTCCGCGCTTTATGTCTCAGGTTAGCGCGCACAAAGTGTCGGAGGGGAAAAATGTGCCCGGAGCCGCTCCGTCACCTCGCGCTCCTTACTTCTCATGTTAGCGCGCACAGAGTGTCAGAGGGCAAAAATGGTCTCGGAGACGCTCCGTTACTTTTCGCTCTTTACCTCACGGCCTATCACGCACATAGTGTCGGAGGGCAAAAATGGTCCCGGAGACGCTCCGTTACTTTTCACTCCTTACCTCTCGGCCTATCACGTACATAGTGTCGGAGGGCAAAAATGGTCCTAGAGACGCTCCGTTACTTTTCGCTCCTTAACTCTCGGCCTATCACACACATAGTGTCGGAGGGCAATAATGTTCCAGGAGACGCTCCGTTACTTTTCGCTTCTTACCTCTCGTCCTATCACGCGTATAGTGTCGGAGGGCAAAAATGGTCCTGGAGATGGTCCGTCACTTTGCGCTCCTTATCTCTCAGCCTATGGGGCATTGAGGGTCGGAGTTGAAAAACATGGCATGGAAGGTAAGGGGGAAACATCACCTCACAATTATCGACACCAGTAGCTTCCGCAGCTAATTTCCTTCATACCTGAGAACACAATATGAGTCACAAGAGGAGGGAAACCACTTTTAATGCCTGGTGGAGAGTGTAATCAATAATTCGTCTTATAGCAGAGGTAAGGGACGATATTTTTGGGGCGACAGTCTCATCTAGAGCAATGAACCCACATCTGTGATGTAAGGAGGAGGTACGTACGGAAAGGAAGGAACGACTGAGTGAAGGACCCAACAGGAGTAGGAGGTGGAGGTACGGGAGTGAGCGAGCTACCGAGGGAGGGAGCGACAACGTTTCCCACACACACACACACACACACACACACACACACACACACATACACACATCAGCGGACATTTATCGACACTAATATGTGTCCGCAGAGAATTTCCTCCTATGATGAGAGCATAGAGTCACCAAGTGATGGAAGACTCTTTCATGCTATGAGTAGTGTCTGATCATTAATTTCTCAGATACCAGAGGCAAGGAAGGATCTTTTTATTTTTGGGAGAGGGTGCACACTGCGACTTGGGGGTGATTGTTGATGATGATGGCGATAGCAGCAAACAGTCTCCGTGAACAAATTCCTTCTCACTAGAGAGCATAGTAATTACGACGGGGGACACACACACACACAGCTTTAAAGTTCGTTGTGCCTCCGAACATAATCTCTTCAAAACACATTGTGTGTTTTGGTGGAGGAGCCAGTCAGAACTCCGATGGATCATCGGATATTGCTAGACTGGTTTTCAGCAAAAGAAGAGACACGTAGCAATCTCTACAATCCTCCATGATGGGACGACTGACTGGCAGGCATGAAGCGGAGGTGGCTCTGTGGGTGTTGGGGGGTCGCCAACAACACCATCATCATCATCATCATCAGGCCACCGCAGGGGAGCAAAGCGCGTTTCCACCAAAACGCGTAAAACTCACGAAAATCATTGAAAATCGCTCTGGCACACAGCTGATGGGGCTGGCTCGACGACATCATCATCATCACCACCAGAAGACGACCGGAGGGGTCCTAGACGCCCGAAAGGCATTCCTGGACGTTCTCAGAAAATAACCCTAAAAAATGACTAAGTTATTCCTGCGTCAACCACGGACACTTTACTTGCGTCTTAGGCCAGCGGTCACAGGAGGAAGTTCGTTCGCGACATGTACCCCGAGAGGGCTCCGTCGCTCTGCACTCGTTAAGTCTCAGGTTTGTGCGCACAGTGTCGGAGGGCAAAAATGGTCTCGGATACGCTACGTCACTTTCCGCTCCTTACCTCTCAGGTTAGCGCGCACAGAGTGTCGGAGTGCAAAAATGCCACCAGAACCGCTCCATAAATCTGCTCTCCTTACCTCTCAGGTTAGCGTGCACAGAGTATCGGAGGTCAAAAATGGCTTCGGATGAGCTCCGTCACTTTCCTCTCCTTACCTCTCAGGTTAGCGCACGCAGAGTATCGGAGGTCAAAAATGGCCTCGGATGCGCTCCGTCACTTTCCTCTCCTAACCTCTCAGGTTAGCGCACACAGAATGTCGGAGTGCAAAAATGCCAGCAGAAGCGCTCCGTTACTTTTCGTTCCTTACCACTCGGCCTATCACGCACATAATGTCGAAGGGCAAAAATGTTCCCGCAGACGCTCCGTCACTTTGCGCTCCCTATTTCTCAGGCTATGGGACATTGAGGGTCGGAGCTGAAAAACATGGCAAAGGTGCTCAGCTAACCCTTGCTGCTGCTGCACTGTCTTCTTCCTCCTCCTTGCATGGAAGGTAAGGGGGACACATCACCTCACATTAATCGACGCCATTCGCTTCCGCAGCGAGTTTCCTTCATACCTGAGAACATCATATGAGTCACAAGGGGTACGGAATCCAATTTTAATGCCTGGTGGCGTGTCTGATCAATAGTTCGTCTTATAGCAGAGGTAAGGGACGATATTTTTGGGGCGACATTCTCACCTAGAGCAATGAACCCACATCTGTGATGTGAGGAGGAGGTACGTACGGAAAGGAAGGAGCGACTGAGTAAGGGACCCAACAAGAGGAGGAGGAGGAGGTAAGGGAGGGAGCGACCACGCTTCCCACACACACAAACACACACACACACACACACACACACACACACACACACACACACACACACACACACACACACACCAGCAGACATTTATCGACGCTAATATGTGTCCACAGAGAATTTCCTCTTATACTGAGAGCATAGAGTCACCAAGTGATGGAAGACACTTTCAAGCTAGGAATAGTGTCTGGTCATTAATTTCTCAGATGCCAGAGGCAAGGAAGGATCTTTTTATTCTTGGGAGAGGGGGCACACTGCGAATTGGGGGTGATTGTTGATGATGATCATGATAGTCTCAAACAGTCTCCGTGATCAAATTCCTTCTCACCAGAGAGCATAATAATTACGAGGGGGGACACACACACACACGCACACACACACACACACACACACACACACACACACACACACACTCACACACACACCCAAACACACACAGCTTCAAAGTTCGGTGTGCCTACGAATATAATCTCTTCAAAACCCATTGTAGGTTTTGGTGGAGGAGGTAGCCAGAACTCCGATGGACCATCGGAGATTGCTAGACTGGTTTTCTGGAAAAAAAAGAGACGCGTAGCAATCTCTACATTCCTCCATGATGGGACGACTGACTGACAGGCAGGAGGCGGAGGTGGCTCTCTGGGTGTTGGGGGGCGCAAACAACACCATCATCATCATCATCATGAGGCCACCGCAGGGGAGCAAAGCGCGTTTCCACCAAAACCCGTAAAACTTATTAAAATCATTGAAAATCGCCTTGGCACACAGCGGAGGGGGCTGGCTCGACATCATCATTATCACCACCAGAAGACGACCGGAGGGGTCCTAGACGCCCGAAAGGCGTTCTCAGAAAAAAACCTAAAAAATGTCTGTTATTCCTCAGTGAACCACGGACTCTCCTTGCGTCTCAGGCCAGTAGTCACAAGACTCCGTCACTCTGCACTCGTTACGTCTCAGGTTTGTGCGCACAGAGTGTCGGAGGGTAAAAATGGCCTCGGATACGCTCCGTCACTTTCCGCTCCTTACCTCTCAGGTTAGGGCGCACAGAGTGTCCCAGGGCAAAAATGCCACCAGAAGCGATTCGTATATTTGCACTCCTTACCTCTCAGGTTATCGCGCACAGATTGACGGGGGGCAAAAATGGCCTCGGATGCGCTCCGTCACTTTCTGCTCCTTACCTCTTACGTCAGTGTGAACAGAGTGTCGGAGTGGAAAAATGCCACCAGAAGCGCTCCGTAAATTTCCGCGCATTATCTCTCAGGTTAGTGCGCACACAGTGTAGGAGGGTAAAAATGGGCCAGGAGCCGGCCCGTCACTTCGCGCTCCTTACTTCTCAGGTGAGCGCACACAGAGTGTCGGAGGGCAGAAAATGGTCCCGGAGACTCTCCGTTACTTTTCGCTCCTTTCCTCTCGGCCTATCACGCACATAGTATGTGAGGGCAAAAATGACCTCGGATACGCTCCGTCACTTTCCGTTCCTTACATCTCAGGTTAGCGCGCATAGTGTGTCGGAGCGCAAAAATGCCACCAGAAGCGCTTCCCAGATTTGCGCTCCTTACCTCTCAGGTTAGCGCGCACAGAGTGTCGGACGGCAAAAATGGCCTCGTATGCGCTCCGTCACATTCCGATACATACCTGTTAGGTTAGCGCCCAGAGAGTGTCTGAGTGCAAAAATGCCACCTGAAGCGCTCCGTAAATTTCCGCGACTTATCTCTTAGGTTAGCGCGCAGAGAGTGTCGGAGGGCAAAAATGGGCCCGGACCCGCTCCGTCACTTCACGCTCCTTACTTCTCAGGTTAGCGCGCACCGAGTGTACGAGGGCAAAAATGGTCCGGGAAACGCTAAGTTACTTTTCGCTCCTTACCTCTCCGCCTATCACGCACATAGTGTCGGAGGGCAAAAATGGTCCCGGAGACGCTCCGTTACTTTTCGCTCCTTACCTCTCGGCCTATCACGCACAGTGTCGGAGGGCAAAAATGGTCCCGAAGACGCTCCGTCACTTTGCACTCCTTATCTCTCAGCCTATGGGACATTGAGGGTCGGACCTGAAAAACATGGCAAAGGTGCTCAGGAAACCCTTGCGGCTGCTGCACCCTCTTCCTCCCCCTTCTTCCATTGAATGTAAGGGGGAAACATCACCTCACAATTATCGAAGTCAGTAGCTTCCGCAGCGAGTTTCCATCATACCTGAGAACATAATATGAGTCACAAGGGGAGGGAAACCACTTTTAATGCTTGGTGGCGTGTCTGATCAATAGCTCCTCTTATTGCAGAGGTAAGGGACGATATCTTTGGGGCAACATTCTCACCAAGAGCAATGAACCCACATCTGTGATGTGAAGAGGAGGTACGTACGGAAAGGATGGAGCGACTGAGTGAGGAACCCAACAGGAGGAGGAGGAGGAGGTACGGAAGGGAGCGAGCAAGCCACTGAGGGATCGATCACGCTTCCCACACACACACACACACACACACACACACACAAAGACACATCAGCGGAAATTTATCGACGATAATATGTGTCCACAGAGAATTTCATCCTATGCTGAGAGCATAGAGTCACCAAGTGATGGAAGACACTTTCATGCTAGGAGTAGTGTCTCATCATTAATTTCTCATATGCCAGAGGCAAGGCAGGATCTTTTTATTCTTGGGAGACGGGGCACAATGCGACTTGGGGGTGATTGTTGATGCTGATGATGATAGCTGCAAACAATCTCCGTGAACAAATTCCTTCTCACCAGAGAGCATAGTAATTACGACGGGGGATATACACACACACACACACACACACACACACACACACACACACACACACACACACACATACACACAGCTTTAAAGTTCGGTATGACTTCGAACATAATCTCTTCAAAACCCATTGTGGGTTTTGGTGGAGGAGCCAGCCAGAACTCCGATGGACAATCGGAGATTGCTAGACTGGTTTTCCGCAAAAGAAGATACGCGTAACAATCTCTACATTCCTCCATGATGGGACGAATGAGTGGCAGGCAAGAGGCGGAGGTGACTCTCTGGGTGTTGGGGGGCGCCAACAACACCATCATCATCATCATCATCAGGCCACCACAGTGGAGCAAAGCGCGTTTCCACCAAAACGCGTAAAAGTCACTAAAATCATTGAAAATCGCCCTGGCACACACCGGAGGGGGCTGGCTCGACATCATCATCATCACCACCAGAAGACGACCGTAGAGGTCCTCGACGCCCGAAAGGCATACCTGGACATTCTCAGAAAAAAACCTACAAAATGTGTGTTATTCCTCCGTCAACCACGGACTGTCTCCTTGCGTCTCAGGCGAGCGGTCGCAGGAGGGACTCCAGGAGCGAGCTCTGCCCCGAGAGGGTTCCGTCACTCTGCACTCGTTACGTCTCAGGTTTGTGCGCACAAAGTGTTGGAGGGCAAAAATGGCCTCGGATACGCTCCGTCACCTTCCGCTCCTTACCTCTCAGGTTAGCGCGCACAGAGTGTCGGAGTGCAAAAATGCCACCAGAAGCGCTCCGTAAATCTGCGCTCCTTACCTTTCGGGTTAGCGCGCACAGGGCGTCGGAGGGCAAAAATGGTCTCGGATACGCTCCGTCACTTTCCGCTCCTTACCTCTCAGGTTAGTGCGCACAGAGTGTCAGAGTGCAAAAATGCCACCAGAAACGCTCCGTAAATTTCCGCGCCTTATCTCTCAGGTTAGCGCGTCGGATGGCAAAAATTCTCATGGAGCCGCTCCGTCACTTCGCGCTCCTTATCTCTCAGCCTATGGGACATGATGGTTCGGAGTTGAAAAACATGGCAAAGGTGCTCATCTAACCCTTGCTGCTGCTGCAACCTCTTCCTCCTCCTACTTGCATGGAAGGTAAGGGAGGAACATCACCTCACAATTATCGACGCCAGTACGTTTAGCAGCGAATTTCCTTCATACCTGAGAACATCATATGAGTCACAAGGGGACGGAAACCACTTTTAATGCCTTGTGGCGTGTCTGATCAATAGTTCCTCTTATAGCAGAGGTAAGGGACGATATTTTTGGGGCGATATTCTCACCAAGAGCAATGAACCCATATCTGTGAAATGAGGAGGTACGTACGGAAAGGAAGGAGCGACTGAATGAGGGACCCAACAGGAGGAGGATGAGGAGGTACGGGAGGGAGCGAGCGAGCGAGGGAGGGAGCGACCACGCTTCCCACACACACATACACACTAACACACACATCAGCGTACATTTATCGACACTTTTATGTGTCCGCAGAGAATTTCCTCCTATGCTGAGAGCATAGAGTCACCAAGTGATGAAAGACACTTTCATACTAGGAGTAGTGTCTGATCATTAATTTTTGAGATGCCAGAGGCAAGGGAGGATCTTTTTATTCTTGGGAGAGGGGGCACACTGCAAATTGGGGGTGATTGTTGATGATGATGATGATAGCCGCAAACAGGCTCCGTGATCAAATTCCTTCTCACTAGAGAGCATAGTAATTACGACGGGGGACACACACACACACACACACACACACACACACACACACAAACACACACACACACACACACACACACACACAGCTAAAGTTTGGTGTCCCTCCGAACATAATCTCTTCAAAACCCATTGTGGGTTTTGGTGGAGGAGCCAGCCCGAACTCCGATGGACCATCGGAGATTGCTAAACTGGTTTTCCGCAAAATAAGAGAAGCCTAGCAATCTCTACATCCCTCTATGATGGGACGACTGACTGGCAGGCAGGAGGCGGAGGTGGCTCTCTGGGTGTTGGGGGACGCCAACAACTCCATCATCATCATCATCATCATCAGGCCAACGCAGGGGAGCAAAGCGCGTTTCCACCAAAACGCGAAAAACTCACTAAAATCATTGAAAATTGCCCTGGCACACATCGGAGCGGGCTGGCTAGACATCATCTTCATCACCACCTTAAGAGGACCGGAGGGGTCCTAGACGCCCGAAAGGCATACCTGGACATTCTAAGAAAAATCCCTAAAAAATGTCTGTTATTCCTCTGTCAACCACGGACCCTCTCCTTGCGTCTCAGGCCAGCGGTCACAGGAGGGAGTCCGGGCGCGACATGTTCCCCGAGAGGGCTCCGTCACTCTGCACTCGTTACGTCTCTGGTTTGTGCGCAGAGAGTGTCGGAGGCCAAAAATGGCCTCGGATACGCTCCGTCACTTTCCGCTCCTTACCTCTCAGGTTAGCGCGCTAAGAGTGTCGGAGCGCAAAAATACCACCAGAAGCGCTCCGTAAATCTGTGCTCCTTACCTCTCAGGTTAGCGTGCACAGAATGTCGGAGGGCATAAATGGCCTCGGATACGCTCCGTCACATTCCGCTCCTTAGCTCTCAGGTTAGCTGACACAGAGTGTCGGAGTGCAAAAATGCCACCAGAAGCGCTCCGCAAATTTCCGTGCCTTATCTTTCAGGTTAGCGCGGATAGAGTGTCGGAGGGCATAAATGGCCTCGGATACGCTCCGTCACTTTCCGCTCCTTACCTCTCAGCTTAGCGCGCACATAGAGTCGGAGTGCAAAATGTCACCAGAAGCGCTTCGTAAATTTCCGCGCCTTATCTCTCAGGTTAGCGCGTACAGAGTGTCGGAGGGCAATTTTGGCCCGGAGCCGCTAAGTCTCTTCGCGCTCCTTACTTCTCAAGATAGAGCGCAGAGAGTGTCAGAGTGCAAAAATGGTCACGGAGACGCTCTGTTACTTTTTGCTCCTTTCCTCTCGGCCTATCATGCACAGTGTCGGAGGGCAAAAATAGTCCCGGAGACGCTCTGTCACTTTGCGCTCCTTATCTGATACTCGGCCTATGGGATATTTCGGGTCGGACCGGAAAAACATGGGTAAGGTGCTCAGCTAACCCTTGATGCTGCTGCACCCTCTTCCTCCTCGTCCTTGCATGGAAGGAAAGGGGGAAGCATCACCTCACAATTATCGACACCAGTAGCTTCCGCAGCGAGTTTCCTTCATACCTGAGAATATCATATGAGTCACAAGGGGAGGGAAACCACTTTTAATGACTTTTGGATGTCTGATTAATAGTTCCTCTTATAGAAGAGGTAAGGGACGATATTTTTGGGGCGACAGTCTCACCTAGAGCAATGAACCCACATCTGTGATGTGAGGAGGAGGTACGTACGGAAAGGAAGGAGCGTCTGAGTGAGGGACCCAACAGCAGGAGAAGGTACGGGAGGGAGCGAGCGAGCAAGAGAGGGAGCGACCACGCTTCAAACACACAGACACACACACATCAGCGGACATTTATCGACACTTATATGTGTCCGTAGAGAATTTCCTCCTATGATGAGAGCATAGAGTCACCAAGTGATGGAAGACACTTTCATGCTAGAAGTAGAGTCTGATCATTAATTTCTCAGATGCCAGAGGCAAGGAAAAATCTTTTTATTCTTGAGAAAGGGGCACACTGCGACTTAGGGGTGATTGTTGATGATGATGATGAGAGCCGCAAATAGTCTCCGTGATCAAATTCCTTCTCACCAGAGAGCATAGTAATTACGACGGGGAACACACACATACACACACACACACACACACACACACACACACACACACACACACACACAACACACACACAAACACACACAGTTTTAAAGTTCGGTGTGCCTCCGAACATAATCTCTTCAAAACCCATTGTGGGTTTTGGTGGAGGAGCCAGCCAGAACTCCGATGGACCATCGGAGATTGCTAAACTGGTTTTCCGGAAAAGAAGAGACGCGTAGCAATCTCTACATCCCTCCATGATGGGACGACTGACTGGCAGGCAGGAGGCACAGGTGGCTCTCTGGGTGTTGGGGGGCACCAACAACTCCATCATCATCATCATCATCAGGCCAACGCAGGGGAGCAAAGCGCGTTTGCACCAAAAAGCGAAAAACTCACGAAAATCATTGAAAATCGCCGTGGCACACAGCGGAGGGGGCTGGCTCGACATCATCATCATCACCACAAGACGACCGGAGGGGTCCTAGACGCCCTAAAGGCATTCCTAGACATTTTGAGAAAAAACCCTATAAAATGTTTGTTATTCCTATGTCAACCACGGACTCTCCTTGCGTCTCAGGACAGCGGTCACATGAGTGAGTCCGACCGCGACATGTGCTCCGTGAGGGCTCCGTCACTCTGCACTCGTTACGTCTCAGGTTTGTGCGCACAGAGTGTCGGAGGGCAAAAATGGCCTCGGATACGCTCCGTCACTTTCCGCTCCTTACCTCTCAGGTTAACGCACACAGAGTGTCGGAGTGGAAAAATGGCACCAGAAGCGCTCCGTAAATTTCCGCGCCTTATCTCTCAGGTTAGCGCGCATAGCATGTCGGAGGGCAAAAATTGTCCCGGACACGCTCCGTTACTTTTCGCTCCTTACCTCTCGGCCTCTCATGCACATAGTGTCGGAGGGCAAAAATGGACCCGGAGAGGCTCCGTTTCTTTTCGCTCCTTACCTCTCGGCCTTTCACGCACATAGTATCGGAGGGCAAAAATGGGCCCGGAGACGCTCCCTCACTTTGCGCTCCTTATCTCTCAACCTATGGGACATTGAGGGTCGGAGCTGAAAAACAGGAGAAAGGTACTCAGCTAACCCTTGCTGCTGCTGCACCCTCTTCCTCCTCCTCCTTGCACCGAAGGTGAGGGGGAAACATCACCTCAAAATTCTCGACGGCAGTAGCTACCGCAATGAGTTTCCTTCATACCTGAGAACATCATTTGAGTCACAAGGGGAGGGAAACCACTTTTAATGCCTAGTGGCGTGCCTGATCAATAGTTCCTCTTATAGAAGAGGTTTGGGACAATATTTTTGAGGCGACATTCTCGCTAAGAGCAATGAACCCACATCTGTGATGTGAGGAGGAGGTACGTACGGAAACTAAGGAGCGACTGAGTGATGGACCTAACAGTAGGAGGATAATGAGGTACGGGAGGGAGCGAGCGAGCTAGGGAGGGGGCGACCACGCTTCCCACACACACACACACACACACACACACACACACACACACACACACGCACACACACAAACACACACACATACACACATCAGAGGACATTTATCGACACTTATATGTGTCCGCAGAGAATTTCCTCCTATGCTGAGAGCATAGAGTCACCAAGTGATGAAAGACACTTTCATGCTAGGAGTATTGTCTGATCATTAACTTCTCAGATGCCAGAAGCAAAGAAAGATCTTTTTATTCTTGAGAGAGGGGGCACATTGCGACTTGGGGGTGATGATGATGATAATAGCCGCAAACAGTCTCCGTGATCAAATTCCTTCTTACCAGAGAGCATAGTAATTACGACGGGGGAAACACACATAGACACACATACACGCACACACACACACACACACACACACACACACACACACACACACACACACACACACACACACACTCACACACACAGGTTTAAAGTTCGGTGTGCCTCCGAACATAATATCTTCAAAACCCATTGTGGGTTTTTGTGGAGGAGCCAGCCAGAACTCCGATGGACCGTCGGAGATTGCTAGACTGGTTTTCCGCAAAAGAAGATACGCGTAGCAAATCTCTACATTCCTCCATGATTGGACGACTGACTGGCACAGCAGGAGGCGGAGTTGGCTCTCTGGGTGTTGGGGGGCGCCAACAACTCAATCATCATCATCATCATCATCAGGCCACCGCAGGGGAACAAAGCGTATTTCCACCAGAACGTATAAAACTCACTAAAATCATTGAAAATCGCCCTGGCACACAGCGGAGGGGCTGGCTCGACATCATCATCATCACCACCAGAAGACGACCGGAGGGGTACTCGACGCCCGAAAGGCATTCCTGGACATTCTCAGAAAAACCCCTATAATATGATTAAGTTATTTCTCCGTCAAGCACGGACTGTCTCCTTCCGTCTCAGGCCAGCGGTCACAGGACGGAGTCCGGGCGCGAAACGTGCCCCGAGAGGGCTCCGTCACTCTGGACTCGTTATGTCTCAGGTTTGTGCGCACAGAGTGTCGGAGGGCAAAAATGGCCTCGGATACGATCCGTCACTTTCCGCTCCTTACCTCTCAGATTAGAGCGCACAGTATCGGAGCGCAAAAATGACACCAGAAGCGCTCCGTAAATCTGTCCTCCTTACCTCTCAGGTTAGCGCGCTCAGAGTGTCGGAGGGCAAAAATGGCCTCGGATACGCTCCGTCACTTTCCGCTCCTTACCTCTCAGGTTAGCGCGCACAGAGTGTCGGAATGCAAAAACGCCACCAGAAGCGCTCCGCAATTGCGCTCCTTACCTCTCAGGTTAGCGCGCACAGAGTGTCGGAGGGTAAAAATGGTCTCGGATACGCTCCGTCACTTTCCGCTCCTTACCTCTCAGGCTAACGCACAGAGAGTGCCGGAGTGTAAAAATGCCACCAGAAGGGCTCCGTAAATTTCCGCGCCTTATCTCTTAGGCTAACGCGCATAGAGTGTTGGAGGTCAAAAATGGTCCCGGAGACGCTCCGTTACTTTTCGCTCCTCTCGGGCTACCAAGTACATAGTGTCGGAGGGCAAAAATGGTCCCGAAGACGCTCCGTTACTTTCGCTCCTTACCTTTCCGCCTATCACGCACATACTGTCGTAGGGCAAAAATGTTCCTGGAGACGCTCCCTCACTTTGCGCTCCTTATCTCTCAACCTATAGGACATTGAGGGTCGGATCTGAAAAACATGGCAAAGGTGCTCAGCTAATCCTTGCTGCTGATGCATCCTCTTCCTCCTACTCCTTGCACGGAAGGTAAGGGGGAAACATCACCTCACAATTATCAACGCCAGTAGCTTCCGCAGCGAGTTCCTTTCATACCTGAGAACATCATATGAGTCACAAGGGGAGGGAAAATACTTTTAATGTCTGGTGAGGTGTTTGATAAATAGTTCCTCTTATAGCAGAGGTAAGGGACGATATTTTTGGGTCGATATTTTCACCTAGAGCAATGAACCCACATCTGTGATATGAGGAGGAGGTACGTACGGAAAGGAAGGAGCGACTGAGTGAGGGACCCAACAGTAGGAAGAGGAGGAGGTACGGGAGGGAGCGAACGAGCAATGGAGGGAGCGACCACGCTGTCCACAGATACAATCACACACACACACACATCAGCGGACACTTATCGACACTTATATGTGTCCTCTGCTGAGAGCATAGAGTCCCCAAGTTATGGAAGATACTTTCATGTTAGAAATAGTGTCTGATCATTAATTTCTCAGATGCCATAGGGAAGGAAAGATCTTTTTATTCTTGGTAGAGTGGGTACAGTGTGCCTTGGGGGGTGATTGTTGATGATGATGATAATAGCGGCAAACAGTCTCCGTGATCAAATTCCTTCTCACCAGAGAGCATAGTAATTACGACGGTGAACACACACACACACAGCTTTAAAGTTCAGTGTGCCTCCGAACATAATCTCTTCAAAACCCATTGTCGGTTTTGGTGGAGGAGCCAGCCAGAACTCCGACGGACCATCGGAAATTGCTAGACTGGTTTTCCTCAAAAGAAGAGACGCGTAGCAATGTCTATATTCCTCCATGATGGGACGACTGACTGGCAGGCAGGCGGCAGAGGTGGCTCTCTTGGGTGCTGGGGGGCGCCAACAACTCCATTATCTTATCATCATTAGGCCTCCGCAGTGGAGCAAAGCGCTTTTCCACCAAAACGCGTAAAACTCACTGAAATAATTGAAAACCGCCTAGGCACCCAGCTGAGGGGGCTTTCTCGACATCATCATCATCACCACCAGAAGACAACCGGAGGGGTCCTAGACGCCCGAAAAGCATTCCTGGACATTCTCAGAAAAACAACTAAAAAATGACTGTTATTCCTCCTTCAAACACGGACTCTCTCCTTGCGTCTCAGGGTAGAGGACACAAGAGGGAGCCCGGGCGCGACATGTGCCCCGAGAGGGCTCCGTCACTCTGCACTCGTTACGTGTCACGTTTGTGCGCACAGAGTGTCGGAGGGCAAAAATGGCCTCGGATACGCTCCGTCAATTTCCGCTCCTTAACTCTCAGGGAAGCGCGCACAGAGTGTCGGAGCGCAAAAATGCCACCAGAAGCGCTCCGTAAATATGTGCTCCTTACCTCTTAGGTTAGCGCGAACAGAGTGTCGGAGGGCAAAAATGGCCTCGGATACGCTCCGTCACTTACCGCTCCTTACCTCTCTGGTTAGCGCGCACAGAGTGTCGGAGTGCAAAAATGCCACCAGAAGCGCTCCGTAATTTGCGCTCCTTACCTCTCAGGTTAGCGCGCAAAGAGTCTCGGAGGGCAAAAATGGCCTCGGATACGCTCCGTCACTTTCCGCTCCTTACCTCTCAGGTTAGCGCACACAGAGTGTCGGAGTGGAAAAATGGCACTAGAAAAGCTCCGTTAATTTCCGCGCCTTATCTCTCAGGTTAGCGCGCATAGCATGTCGGAGTGCAAAAATGGTCCCGGAGACGCTCCGTTTCTTTTCGTTCCTTACCTCTCGGCCTTTCACGCACATAGTATCGGAGGGCAAAAATGGGCCCGGAGACGCTCCCTCACTTTGAGCTCCTTATCTCTCAACCTATGGGACATTGACGGTCGGAGCTGAAAAACATGGGAAAGGTGCTCAGCTAACCCTTGCTGCTGCTACACCCTCTTCCTCCTCCTCCTTGCACCGAAGGTAAGGGGGAAACATTACCTCACAATTTTCGAGAATGTCCAGGAATGCCTTTCGGGCGTCGAGTACCCCTCCGGTCGTCTTCTGGTGGTGATGATAATGATGTCGAGCCAGCCCCTCCGCTGTGTGCCAGGGCGATTTTCAATGATTTTAGTGAGTTTTATACGTTTTGGTGGAAATGCGCTTTGCTTCCCTGCGGTGGCCTGATGATGATGCTGATGATGAAGGAGTTGTTGGCGCCCCCCAACACCCAGAGAGCCAACTCCGCCTCCTGCTGTGCCAGTCAGTCGTCCAATCATGGAGGAATGTAGAGATTTGCTACGCGTATCTTCTTTTGCGGAAAACCAGTCTAGCAATCTCCGATGGTCCATCGGAGTTCTGGCTGGCTCCTCCACAAAAATCCACAATGAGTTTTGAAGATACTATGTTCGGAGGCACACCGAACTTTAAACCTGTGTGTGTGTGTGTGTGTGTGTGTGTGTGTGTGTGTGTGTGTCTGTGTGTGTGTGTGTATCCCCCGTCGTAATTACTATGCTCTCTGGTGAGAAGGAATTTGATCATGGAGACTGTTTGCGGCTATTATCATCATCATCAACAATCACCCCCAAGTCGCAATGTGCCCCCTCTCCCAAGAATAAAAAGATCTTTCTTTGCCTCTGGCATCTGAGAAATTAATGATCAGACACTACTCCTAGCATGAAAGTGTCTTCCATCACTTGGTGACTCTATGCTCTCAGCATAGGAGGAAATTCTCTGCAGACATATATAAGTGTCGATAAATATCCGCTGATGTGTGTATGTGTATGTGTGTGTGTGTGTGTGTGTGTGTGTGTGTGTGTGTGTGTGTGTGTGTGTGTGTGTGTGGGAAGCGTGGTCGCTCCCTCCCTCGCTCGCTCGCTCCCTCCCGTACCTCATCATCCTCCTATTGTTAGGTCCCTCACTCAGTCGCTCCTTAGTTTCCGTAAGTACATCCTCCTCACATCACAGATGTGGGTTCATTGCTCTTGGTGAGAATGTCGCCTCAAAAATATCGTCCCATGCCTCTTCTATAAGAGGAACTATTGATTAGACACGCCACTAGGCATTAAAAGTGGTTTCCCTCCCCTTGTGACCCAAATGATGTTCTCAGGTATGAAGGAAACTCATTGCGGTAGCTACTAACGTCGAAAATTGTGAGGTAATGTTTCCCCCTTACCTTCGGTGCAAGGAGGAGGAGGAAGAGGGTGTAGCAGCAGCAAGGGTTAGCTGAGCACCTTTCCCATGTTTTTCAGCTCCGACCGTCAATGTCCCATAGGTTGAGAGATAAGGAGCTCAAAGTGAGGGAGCGTCTCCGGGCCCATTTTTGCCCTCCGATACTATGTGCGTGAAAGGCCGAGAGGTAAGGAACGAAAAGAAACGGAGCGTCTCCGGGACCATTTTTGCACTCCGACATGCTATGCGCGCTAACCTGAGAGATAAGGCGCGGAAATTAACGGAGCTTTTCTAGTGCCATTTTTCCACTCCGACACTCTGTGTGCGCTAACCTGAGAGGTAAGGAGCGGAAAGTGACGGAGCGTATCCGAGGCCATTTTTGCCCTCCGAGACTCTTTGCGCGCTAACCTGAGAGGTAAGGAGCGCAAATTACGGAGCGCTTCTGGTGGCATTTTTGCACTCCGACACTCTGTGCGCGCTAACCAGAGAGGTAAGGAGCGGTAAGTGACGGAGCGTATCCGAGGCCATTTTTGCCCTCCGACACTCTGTTCGCGCTAACCTAAGAGGTAAGGAGCACATATTTACGGAGCGCTTCTGGTGGCATTTTTGCGCTCCGACACTCTGTGCGCGCTTCCCTGAGAGTTAAGGAGCGGAAATTGACGGAGCGTATCCGAGGCCATTTTTGCCCTCCGACACTCTGTGCGCACAAACGTGACACGTAACGAGTGCAGAGTGACGGAGCCCTCTCGGGGCACATGTCGCGCCCGGGCTCCCTCTTGTGTCCTCTACCCTGAGACGCAAGGAGAGAGTCCGTGTTTGAAGGAGGAATAACAGTCATTTTTTAGTTGTTTTTCTGAGAATGTCCAGGAATGCTTTTCGGGCGTCTAGGACCCCTCCGGTTGTCTTCTGGTGGTGATGATGATGATGTCGAGAAAGCCCCCTCAGCTGGGTGCCTAGGCGGTTTTCAATTATTTCAGTGAGTTTTACGCGTTTTGGTGGAAAAGCGCTTTGCTCCACTGCTGAGGCCTAATGATGATAATGATAATGGAGTTGTTGGCGCCCCCCAGCACCCAAGAGAGCCACCTCTTTTTGCGGCTATTATCATCATCAACAATCACCCCCAAGTCACAGTGTACCTCCTCTCCCAAGAATAAAAAGATCTTTCCTTGCCTATGGCATCTGAGAAATTAATGATCAGACACTACTTTTAGCATGAAAGTATCTTCCATCACTTGGTGACTCTATGCTCTCAGCAGAGGACACATATAAGTGTCGATAAGTGTCCGCTGATGTGTGTGTGTGTGTGATTGTATCTGTGGGAAGCGTGGTCGCTCCCTCCCTCGCTCGTTCGCTCCCTCCCGTACCTCCTCCTCTTCCTACTGTTGGGTCCCTCACTCAGTCGCTAAATCCTTTCCGTACGTACCTCCTCCTCACATCACAGATGTGGGTTCATTGCTCTAGGTGAGAATGTCGACCCAAAAATATCGTTCCTTACCTCTGCTATAAGAGGAACTATTTATCAAACACCTCACCAGACATTAAAAGTGGTTTCCCTCCCCTTGTGACTCATATGATGTTCTCAGGTATGAAGGAAACTCGCTGCGGAAGCTACTGTCATCGATAATTGTGAGGTGATGTTTCCCCTTTTGCCTTCCGTGCAAAAAGTAGGAGGAAGAGGATGCATCAGCAGCAAGGATTACCTGAGCACCTTTGCCAAGTTTTTTGAGATCCGACCCTCAATGTCCCATAGGTTGAGAGATAAGGAGCGCAAAGTGAGGGAGCGTCTCCATTTTTGCCCTCCGACACTATGTCCATGATAGGCCGAGAGGTAAGGAGCGAAAGTAACGGAGCGTCTCCGGGACCATTTTTGCCCTCCGACACTATGTACTTGGTAGCCCGAGAGGAGCGAAAAGTAACGGAGCGTCTCCGGGACCATTTTTGCCCTCCAACACTCTATGCGCGTTAGCCTGAGAGATAAGGCGCGGAAATTTACGGAGCGCTTCTGGTGGCATTTTTACACTCCGGCACTCTCTGTGCGTTAACCTGAGAGGAGCGGAAAGTGACGGAGCGTATCCGAGACCATTTTTACCCTCCGACACTCTGTGCGCGCTAACCTGAGAGGTAAGGAGCGCAATTACGGAGCGCTTCTGGTGGCATTTTTGCGCTCCGACACTGTTCGCGCTAATCTGAGAGGTAAGGAGCGGAAAGTGACGGATCGTATCCGAGGCCATTTTTGCCCTCCGACACTCTGTGCGCACAAACCTGAGACATAACGAGTCCAGAGTGACGGAGCCCTCTCGGGGCACGTTTCGCGCCCGGACTCCGTCCTGTGAACGCTGGCCTGAGACGGAAGGAGACCGTCCGTGCTTGACGCACAGAGAGTGCCGGAGTGTAAAAATGCCACCAGAAGCGCTCCGTAAATTTCCGCGCCTTATCTCTCAGGCTAACGCGCATAGAGTGTTGGAGGGCAAAAATGGTCCCGGAGACGCTCCGTTACTTTTCGCTCCTCTCGGGCTACCAAGTACATAGTGTCGGAGGGCAAAAATGGTCCCGGAGACGCTCCGTTACTTTCGCTCCTTACCTCTCGGCCTATCATGGACATAGTGTCGGAGGGCAAAAATGTTCCCGGAGACGCTCCCTCACTTTGCGCTCCTTATCTCTCAACCTATGGGACATTGAGGGTCGGATCTCAAAAAACTTGGCAAAGGTGCTCAGGTAATCCTTGCTGCTGATGCATCCTCTTCCTCCTACTTTTTGCACGGAAGGCAAAAGGGGAAACATCACCTCACAATTATCGATGACAGTAGCTTCCGCAGCGAGTTTCCTTCATACCTGAGAACATCATATGAGTCACAAGGGGAGGGAAACCACTTTTAATGTCTGGTGAGGTGTTTGATAAATAGTTCCTCTTATAGCAGAGGTAAGGAACGATATTTTTGGGTCGACATTCTCACCTAGAGCAATGAACCCACATCTGTGATGTGAGGAGGAGGTACGTACGGAAAGGATTTAGCGACTGAGTGAGGGACCCAACAGTAGGAAGAGGAGGAGGTACGGGAGGGAGCGAACGAGCGAGGGAGGGAGCGACTACGCTTCCCACAGATACAATCACACACACACACACATCAGCGGACACTTATCGACACTTATATGTGTCCTCTGCTGAGAGCATAGAGTCACCAAGTGATGGAAGATACTTTCATGCTAAAAGTAGTGTCTGATCATTAATTTCTCAGATGCCATAGGCAAGGAAAGATCTTTTTATTCTTGGGAGAGGAGGTACACTGTGACTTGGGGGTGATTGTTGATGATGATAATAGCCGCAAACAGTCTCCGTGATCAAATTCCTTCTCACCAGAGAGCATAGTAATTACGACGGTGAACACACACACACACAGCTTTAAAGTTCGGTGTGCCTCCGAACATAATCTCTTCAAAACCCATTGTCGGTTTTGGTGGAGGAGCCAGCCAGAACTCCGACGGACCATCGGCAATTGCTAGACTGGTTTTCCTCAAAAGAAGAGACGCGTAGCAATGTCTACATTCCTCCATGATTGGACGACTGACTGGCACAACAGGAGGCGGAGTTGGCTCTCTGGGTGTTGGGGGGCGCCAACAACTACATCATCATCATCATCATCATCAGGCCACCGAAGTGGAGCAAAGCGCTTTTCCACCAAAATGCGTAAAACTCACTGAAATCATTGAAAATTGCCCAGGCACACAGCGGAGGGGGCTTTCTCGACATCATCATCATCACCACCAGAGGACGACCGGAGGGGTCCTAAACGCCCGAAGAGCATTCCTGGACATTCTCAGAAAAACAACTAAAAAATGACTCTTATTCCTCCGTCAAACACGGACTCTCCTTGCGTCTCAGGCCAGCGGACACAAGATGGAGTCCGAGCGCTACATGTGCCCCGAGAGGGCTCCGTCAATCTGCACTCGTTACGTCTCAGGTTTGTGCGCACAGTGTGTCGGAGAGAAAAAATGGCATCGGATACGCTCCGTCACTTTCCGCTCCTTACATCTCAGGTTGGCGCTCACACAGTGTCCGAGCGCAGAAATGCCACAAGAAGCGCTCCGTAAATCTGTGCACTTTACCTCTCCGGTTATAGCGCACAGAGTGTCGGAGGGCAAAAATGTATTCGTATACGCTACGTCACTTTCCGCTCCTTACCTCTCAGGTTAGCGCGCACAGAGTGTCGGAGTGCAAAAATGCCACCAGAAGCGATCCGTAAAATTGCGCTCCTTACCTCTCAGGTTAGCGTGCACAGTGTCGGAGGGCAAAAACGGCCTCGGATGCGCTCCGTCACTTTCCGCTCCTTACCTCTCAGTTTAGCGCGCACAGAGTGTCGGAGGGTAAAAATGGTCTCGGATACGCTCCGTCACTTTCCGCTCCTTACCTCTCAGGTTAACGCACAGAGAGTGCCGGAGTGCAAAAATGCCCCTAGAAGGGCTCCGTAAATTTTCGCGCCTTATCTCTCAGGTTAGCACGCACAGAGTGTCGGAGGGCAAAAATGGGCCCGGAGCCGCTCCGTCATTTCTTGCTCCTTACTTTTCAGGTTAGCGCGCAGAGAGTGTCGTAGGGCAAAAATGGTCCCGGAGACACTCCGTTACTTTTCGCTCCTTTCCTCTCGGCCTATCACGCACATAGTGTCGGAGGGCAAAAATGGTCCAGGAGACGCTCCGTTACATTTCGCTCTTTACCTCTCGGCCTATCACGCACACTGTGTCGGAGGGCAAAAATGGTCCCGGAGACGCTCCCTTACTTTTCGCTCCTTATCTCTTGGCCTATCACGCACATAGTGTCGGAGGGGAAAAATAGTCCCGGAGACGCTCCGTCACGTTGCGCTCCTTATCTCTCAGCCTATGGGCCATCGATGGTCGGAGCTGGAAAACGTGGCAAAGGTGCTCAGCTAGCCCTTGCTGCTGCTGCACCCTCTTCCTCCTCCTCCTTTCATGGAATGTAAGAGGAAAACTTCACCTCACAATTATCGACGCCAGTATCTTCCAGAGCAAGTTTCCTTCATACCTGAGAACATCATATGAGTGACATGGGGAGGGAAACCACTTTTAATGCTTTGTGGCGTGTCTGATCAATACTTCCTCATATAGCAGAGGTAAGGTACGATATTTTTGGCGCGATATTCTCACCTAGAGCAATGAACCCACATCTGTGATGTGAGGAGGAGGTACGTACGGAAAGCAATGAGCGACTGAGTGAGGGACCCAACAGGAGGAAGAGGAAGAGGTACGGGAGGGAGCGAGTGAGCGAGGGAGGGAGCCACCACGCATCCCACATACACACACACACACACACACACCCACAGAATTTCCTCCTATGATGAGAGCATTGAGTCATCAAGTGATGGAAGACACTTTCATGTTAGGAGTAGTGTCTGATCGTTAATTTCTCAGATGCCAGAGGCAAGGAAGGATCTTTTTATTCTCGGGATAGGGGGCATACTGCGACTTGGGGGTGATTGTTGATGATGATGACGATAGCAGCGAACAGTCTCCGTGATCAAATTCCTTCTCACCAGAGAGCATAGTAATTACGACGGGGGACACACACACACAAACACACACACAGCTTTAAAGTTCGGTGTGCCTCCGAACCCAATGTCTTCAAAACCCATTGTGGGTTTTGGTGGAGGAGCCAGCCAGAACTCCGATGGACAATCGGAGATTGATAGACTGGTTTTCCGCAAAAGACGAGACGCCTAGCAATCTCTACATTCCTCCATGATGGGACGACTGACTGGCAGGCAGGAGGCGGAGGTCGCTCTCTGGGTGTTGGAGGGCGCCAAAAACATAATCATCATCATCATCAGGCCACCGCAGGGGAGCAAAGCGCTATTCCACCAAAACGCGTAAAACTCACTATAATCATAGAAACTCTTCCTAGCACACAGCGGAGGTGTGTGGCTCGACATCATCATCATCACCACCAAAAGACGACCGGAGGGGTCCTAGACGCCCGAAAGGCATTCTTAGACATTCTTAAAAAAAAAACCTAAAAAATTTCAGTTATTCCTCTGTCAACCACGTATTCTCTCGTTGCGTCTCAGGCCAGCGGTCACAGGAGGGAGTCCCGGCGCCACATGTGACCCGAGAGGGCTCCGTCACTATGTACTCGTTACATCTCAGGTTTGTGCGCACAGAGTGTCGGAGGGCAAAAATGGCCTCGGATACGCTCTGTTACTTTCCACTCCTTACCTCTCAGGTTAGCGCGCACAGTGTCGGGGCACAAAAATACCATCAGAAGAGCTCCGTAAATCAGTGCTCCTTACCTCACAGAGGGTCGGAGTGCAAAAATTGCCTCGGATACGCTCCGTCACTCTCCGCTCCTTACCTCTCAGGATAGCCTGCGCTGAATGTCGGAGTGCAAAAATGCCACAAGAAGCGCCCCGTAAATTTCTGCGCCTTATCTCTCAGGTTAGCGCAGAAACAGTGTCGGATGGCAAAAATGGGCCCGGAGCCGCTCAATCACTTCGCACTCCATAATTCTCATGTTAGCGCGCACATAGCCTCGGAGGGCAAAAATGGTCCCGGAGACGCTCCGTCACTTTGCGCTCCTTATCTCTCAGCCTATGGGACATTGAAGGTTGGAGCTGAAAAACATGGCAAAGGTGCTCAGCTAACCCTTGCTGCTGCTGCACCCTCCTCCTCCTCCTCCTTGCATGGAAGGTAAGGGGGAACATCATCTCACATTTATCGACGCCAGTAGCTTCCGCAGTGAGTTTCCTTCATACCTGAGAACATCATATGAGTCACAAGGGGAGGGAAACTACTTTTAATGCCTGGTGGCGTGTCTGATCAATAGTTCCTCTTATAGCAGAGGTAAGGGACGATACATTTGGGGCTACATTCTCACCTAGAGCAATGAACCCACATCTGTGATGTGAGGAGGAGGTACGTACGGAAAGGAAGCAGTGACTGAGTGAGGGACACAACAGGAGGAGGAGCAGGAGGTACGGGAGGGAGCGAGCGACGAGTGAGTGAGCGACCACGCTTCCCACACACACACACACACACACACACACACACACACACACACACTCACACACTCACACAGCTTTAATGTTCGGTTTGCCTTCGAACATAATCTCTTCAAAACTCATTGTGGGTTTTGGTGGAGGAGCCAGCCAGAACTCCGATGGACCATCGGAGATTGCTAGACTAGTTTTCCGCTAAAGAAGAGACGCGAAACAATCTCTACATTCCTCCATGATGGGACGAATGACTGGCAGGCAGGAGGCGGAGGTGGCTCTCTGGGTGTTGGGGGGTGCCAACAACACCATCATCATTATCATCATCAGGCCATCGCAGGGGAGCAAAGCGTGTTTCCACGAAAATGCGCAAAATTCACTAAAATAATTGAAAATCGCCCTGGCACACAACGGAGAGGACTGGCTCGGCATCATCATTGTCACCACCAGAAGACGACCGGAGGTGGTACTCGACGCCCGAAAGGCATTCCTGGACATTCTCAGAAAAACCCATAAAAAATGGGTGTTATTCCTACGTCAACCACGGACTCTCTCCTTGCGTCTCAGGTCAGCGGTCACAGGAGGGAGTCCAAGCGCGACATGTGCCCATAGAGGGCTCCGGCACTCTGCACTCGTTACGTCTCAGGTTTGTGCGCACAGAGTGTCGAAGGGCAAAAATAGCCTCGGATACGCTCCGTCACTTTCCGCTCCTTACCTCTCAGGTTAGCGCGCACAGAGTGTCGGAGCGGAATAATGCCACCAGAAGCGCCCGGTAAATCTGCGCTCCTTACCTCTCAGATTTGCGCGCACAGAGTGTCGGAGGGCAAAAATGGCCTCGGATACGCTCCGTCACTTTCCGCTCCTTACCTCTCAGGTTAGGGGCGCACAGAGTGTCGGAGGGTAAAAATGCCACCAGAAGCGATCCGTAAATTTGTGCTCCTTACCTCTCAGGTTAGCGCGCACAGAGCGTCGGAGGGCAAAAATGGATTTTGAGACGCTCCGTTACTTTTCGCTCCTTACCTCTCGGCCTATCACGCATATAGTGTCGGAGGGCAAAAATGGTGCCGGAGACATTCCGTTTCTATTAGTTCCTTACCTCTCGGCCGATCAAGCACATAGTGTTGGAGGGCAAAAATGGTCCCGGAGACGCTCCCTCACTTTGCGCTCTTTATCACTCAGCCTATGGAACATTGAGGGTCGGAACTGAAAAATATGGCAAAGGTCCTCAGCTAACCCTAGCTGCTGCTGCACCCTCCTCCTCCTCTTTGCATGGAAGGTAAATGGGAAACATCACATCACAATTATCGACGCCAGTCGCTTCCGCAGCGAGAGTCCTTCACACCTGAGAACATCACATGAGTCACAAGGGGAGGGAAACAACTTTTAATGCCTCGTGGCGTGTCAATAGTTCCTCTTATAGCAGAGATAAGAGGCGATATTTTTGGAGCGACATTCTCACCCAGAGCAATGAACCCACATCTGTGATGTGAGGAGGAGGTACGTACGGAAAGGAAGGAGCGACTGAGTGAGGGACAAAACCGGCGGAGGATTAGGAGGAGGTACGGGAGCGAGCGAGCGAGCGAGGGAGGGAGCGACCACGTTTCCCACACACAGACACACACACATCAGCGGACATTTATCGGCACTTATATGTGTCCGCAAAGAATTTCCTCCTATGCTGAGAGCATGGAGTCACCAAGTGATGGAAGACACTTTCATGCTAGGAGTAGTGTCTGATCAGTAATCTCTCAGATGCCAGAGGCAAGGAAGGATCTTTTTATTCTCGGGAGAGGGGGCACACTGCGACTTGGGGGTGATTGTTCATGATGATGGGGATAGCCGCAAACAGTCTCCGTGATCAAATTCCTTCTCACCAGAAAACATAATAATTACGACGGGGGACACACACACACACACACGCACACACACACACACACACACACACACACACACACACACACACACACACACACACACACACACACAGACACACACACACACACAGACACACACACACACACACACACACACACACACACACACACACACACACACACACACACACACACACAGACACACACACACACACACACACACACACACACACACACACACACAGACACACACACACACACACAAACACACCTTTAATATTCGGTGTGCCTCCGAACATTATCTCTTCAAAACCCATTGCGGGTTTTGGTGGAGGAGCCAGCCAGAACTCCGATGGACCAACGGAGCTTGCGAGACTGGTTTTCCGGAAAAGAAGAGACGCGTAGCAATCTCTACTTTCCTCCATGATGGGACGACTGACTGTCAGGCAGGAGGCGGAGGTGGCTTTCTCGGTGTTGGGGGCGCCAAGAACTACATCATCATCATCATCATCATCAGGCCACCGCAGGGGAGCAAAGCGCGTTTCCACCCAAACGCGCAAAGCTCACTAAAATCATTGAAAATCGCCCTGTCCACAGCGGAGGGGGCTTCTGGTGAGTCTGATCAATAGTTCCTATTATAGCAGCGGTAAGGGGCGATATTTTTGTGGCGACATTCTCACCTAGAGCAATGAACCCACATCTGTGATGTGGGGAGGAGGTACGTACGAAAGGAAGGATCGACTGAGTGAGGGACCCAGCAGGAGGAGGAGGAGGAGCTAAGGGAGGGAACGAGCAAGCGATGGAGGGAGCGACCGTGCTTCCCGCACACACACACACACACATACACACATCAGCGGACATTTATCAACACTTTTATGTGTCCGCAAAGAACTTCCTCCTATGCTGAGAGCATAGAGTTACCAAGTGATGGAAGACACTTTCATGCTAGAAGTAGTGTTTGATCTTTAATTTCTAAGATGCCAGAGGCAAAGAAAGATCTTCTTATTCTTGGGAGAGGGGGCACACTGCGACTTGGGGGTGATTGTTGATGATGGTGGTGATAGCCGCAAACAGTCTCCGTGATCAAATTCCTTCTCACCAAAGAGCATAGCAATTACGACGGGGGACACACACACACACACACACACACACACACACACACACACACACACACACACACACACACACACACACACACACACACACACAAACACACACACACACTCACAGAGCTTTTAAGTTCGGTGTGCCTCCAAATACAATGTCTTCAAAATCCATTGTGGGTTTTGGTGGAGGAGCCAGTCAGATCTCACATAGAACATCGGAGATTGCTAGACTGCTTTTCCGCAAAAGAAGAGACGCGTAGCATTCTCTTCATTCCTCCATGATGGGACGACTGACTGGCAGGCAGGAGGCGGAGGTGGCTCTATGGGTGTTTGGGTGGCGACAAGAACTCCATCATCATCATCATCATCAGGCCACCGCTGGGGAGCAAAGCGCGTTTCTAACAAAACGCGTAAAACTCACTAAAATCATTGAAAATCGCCCTGGCACACAGCGGATGGGGCTGGCTGGACATCAACTCCGTCAACTACGGACTCCCTCCTTGCGTTTCAGGCCAGCGGTCACAGGAGGGAGTCCGGGAGCGACTTGTGCCCCGAGAGGGCTCCGTCACTCTGCACTCGTTACGTCTCAGGTTTGTGCGCACAGAGCGTCGGAGGGCAAAAATGGCCTCGGATACGCTCCGCCACTTTCCGGTCCTTACCTCTCAGGTTAGCGCGCACAGAGTGTCGGAGCGCAAAAATGCCACCAGAAGCGCTCCATAAATCTGTGCTCCTTACCTCTTAGGTTAGCGAGCACACAGTGTCGGAGGGCAAAAATGACCTCGGATATGCTCCGTCAATTTCCGCTCCTTACCTCTCAGGTTACCGCGCACAGAGTGTCGGAGTGCAAAATTGCCACCAAAAGCGCTCCATAAATTTGCGCTTCTTACCGCTCAGGGTAGCGTTCCGTAAATTTCCGTGCCTTATCTCTAAGGTTAGCTCGCATAGAGTGTCTGAGGCCAAAAATGGGCGAGGAGCCCCTCCGTCACTTCGCGCTCCTGACTTCTTAGGTTAGAGCGCACAGAATGTCGTAGGGAAAAAATGGTCCCGGAGACGCTCCGTTCTTTTCGCTCCTTACCTCTCGGCCTATCACGCATATAGTGTCGGAGGGCAAAAATGGTCCAGGAGACGCTCCGTCACTTTCCGCTTCTTACCTCTCAGGTTAACGCGCACAGAGTGTCGGAGTGCAAAAATGCCACCAGAAGCGCTTCATAAATTTGCGCTCTTTATCTCTCAGCCTATGGGACATTGAGGGTCGGAGCTGAAAAACATTATCAAAGGTGTTCAGCTAACCCTTGCTGCTGCTGCACCGTCTTCCTCCTCCTCCTTGCATGGAAGGTAAGGGGGAAACATCACCTCACCATTTTCGACACCAGTAGCTTCCGCAGCGAGTTTCCTTCATACCTGAGAACATCATATGAATCACAAGGTGAGGGAAACCACTTTTAATGCCTGGTGGTGTGTCTGATCAATAGTTCCTCTTATAGCAGAGGTAAGGGACGATATTTTTCGGGCGACATTCTCACCTAGTTCAATGAACCCACATCTGTGATGTGAGGAGGAGGTACGTACGGAAAGGAAGGAGCGAGTCAGTGAGGAACCCAACAGGCGTTGGAGGAGGAGGAGGTACGGTAGGCAGCGAGCGAGCGAGGGAGGGAGCGACAACCCTTCCCACACACACACACACACACACACACACACACACACATACACACATCATCGAACATTTATCGACACTAATATGGGTCCGCAGAGAATTTCCTCCGATGCTGATAGCATAGAGTCACCAAGTGATGGAAGACACTTTCATGCTAGGAGTAGTGTCTGATCATTAATTTCTCAGATGCCATATTCAAGGAAGGATCTTTTTATTCTTGGGAGAGGGGGCACACTTCGACTTGGTTGTGATTGTTGATGATGATGATGATAGTCGCAAACAGTCTCCGTGATCAAATTCCTTCTCACCAGAGACCATAGTAATTACGACGGGGGACAAACACACAAACACACACACACACACACACACACACACACACACACACACACACACACACACACACACACACACACACACAGACACAGCTTTAAAGTTCGGTGTGCCTTCGAACATAATCTCTTCAAAACCCATCGTGGGTTTTGGTGGAGGAGCCAGCCAGAACTCCGATGGACCATCGGATATTGCTAGACTGATTTTCCGCAGAAGAAGAGACGCGTAGCAATCTCTATATTCCTCCATGATGGGACGACTGACTGGCAGGCAGGAGGCGTAAGTGGCTCTCTGGGTGTTGGGGTGGCGCCAACACCATCATCATCATCATCATCAGGCCACCGAAGGGGAGCAAAGCGCGTTTCAACCAAAACGCGTAAAGCTCACTAAAATCATTGAAAATCGCCCTGGTGCACAGCGGAGGCGACTGGCTCGACATCATCATCATCACCACCAGAAGACGATCGGACGGGTCCTAGACGCCCGAAAGGCATTCCTGGTCGTTCTCAGAAAAACCCCTAAAAAATGTCTGTTATTCCTCCGTCAACAACGGACTCTCTCGTTGAGTCTCAGGCCAGCGGTCACAGGAGGGAGTACGGGCGCGACATGTGCCCCGAGAGGGCTCCGTCACGCTGCACTCGTTACGTCTCAGGCTTGTGCGTACAGAGTGTCGGAGGGCAAAAATGGCCTCGGATACCAGTGTCGGCGCGCAAAAATGCCACCAGAAGCGCTCTGTAAATCTGCATTCCTTACCTCTCAAGTTAGCGCGCACAGAGTGTCGGAGGGCAAAAATGGCCTCGGATACGCTCCGTCACTTTCCGCTCCTTACCTCTCAGGTTAGTGCGCACCGAGTGTCGAAGTGCAAATGTGCCACCAGAAGCGATCCGTAAATTTGCGCTCTTTCCCTCTCAGGTTATAGCGCACAGAGTGTCGGAGGGCAAAAATGGCCTCGGATGCGCTCCGTCACTTTCCGTTCCTTACCTCTCAGGTTAGCGCCCACAGAGTGTCGGAGTGCAAAAATGCCACCAGAAGCGCTCCGTAAATTTCCGCGCCTTATCTCTTAGGTTAGCGCGCACATATAGTGTCGGAGGGCAAAAATGGGCCAGGAGCAGGTCCATCACTTCTCGTTCCGTACTTCTCAGGTTAGCGCGCACAGGGTGTCGAAGGGCAAAAATGGTCCCGGACACGCACCGTTACTTTTCGATCATTATCTCTCGGCTTATGACGGACATAGTGTCGGAGGTCAAAAATGGTCCCGGAGACGCTCCCTTACTTTTCGCTCCTTACCTCTCGGCCTATCACGCACAGTGTTGGAGGGCAAAAATGGTCCCGGAGACGCTCCGTCACTTTGCGCTCCTTATCTCTCAGCCTATGGGACATTGCGGGTCGGACCTGAAAAACATGGCAAAGGTCCTCAGCTAACCCTTGCTGCTGCTGCACACTCCCCCTCCTCCTTTTTGCATGGAAGGTAAGGG
Source organism: Panulirus ornatus (assembly GCF_036320965.1). Classification (NCBI taxonomy): domain Eukaryota; kingdom Metazoa; phylum Arthropoda; class Malacostraca; order Decapoda; family Palinuridae; genus Panulirus; species Panulirus ornatus. The sequence continues at coordinate 1,499,174 of NC_092256.1, read as the reverse complement.
GTAAACATCACCTCACAGTTATCGACGCCAGTCGATTCCGCACCGAGTTTTTTTCATACCTGAGAACATCATATGAGTCACAAGGGGAGTGAAACCACTTTTAATGCCTGGTGGCGTGTTTGATCAATAGTTACTCTTATAGCAGAGGTAAGGGACGATATTTCTCGGGCGACATTCTCACCTACAGCAATGAACCCCCATCTGTGATGTGAGGAGGAGATACGTACGGAAAGGAACTAGCGACTGAGTGAGGGACCCAAGAGGCGAAGGAGGAGGAAGAGGTACGGGAGGGAGCGAGCGATCGAGGGAGGGAGCGACCACACTTCCCACACTCAGACGCACAGACATCAGCGGACATTTATCGACACTTATATGTGTCCGCAGAGAATTTACTCCTATGCTGAGAGCATAGAGTCACCAAGTGATGGAAGACACTGTCATGCTACGAGTAGTGTCTGATCATTAATTTCTCAGATGCCAGGGGGAAGGAAAAATCTTTTTATTCTTGGGAGAGTGGCACACTGTGACTTGGGGGTAATTGTTGATGATTATGATGATAGCCACAAATAGTCTCCGTGATCAAATTCCTTCTCACCAGAGAGCATAGCAATTACGACGGGGGACACACACACACACACACACACACACACACACAAACACACACACACACACACACACACACAGACACACACACACACACACACACACACACACACACACACACACACACACACACACTCACAGCTTTAAAGCTCGGTGTGCCACCGAACATAATCTCTTCAAAACCCATTGTGGCTTTTGGTGGAGGAGGCAGCCAGAACTCTGATGGACCATAGGAGATTGCTAGACTGGTTTTCCGCAAAAGAAGAGACGCGTAGCAATCTTTACATTCCTCCATGATGGGACGACTGACTGGCTTTCAGGCGGCGGAGGTGGCTTTCTGGGTGTTGGGGGGGCGCCAACAACACCATCATCATCATCATCATCAGGCCACCACTCGGGAGCAAAGCGTGTTTCCACCAAACGCGTAAAACCCACTAAAATCATTGAAAATCGCCCTGGCACACAGCAGAGGGGGCTAGCTCGACATCATCTTCATCACCACCGGAAGACGACCGGAGGGGTCCTCGACGCCCGAAGGGCATTCCTGGACATTCTCAGAGAAACCCCTAAAAAATGTTTGTTATTCCTCCTTCAACAACGGACTCTATCGTTGAGTCTCAGGCCAGCGGTCACAGGAGGGAGTACGGGCGCGACATGTGCTCCGAGAGGGCTCCGTCACTTTGCACTCGTTGCGTCTCAGGTTTGTGCGCACAGAGTGTCGGAGGGCAAAAATGGCCTCGGATACGCTCCGTCACTTTCCGCTCCTTACCTCTCAGGTTAGGGCGCAGAGAGTGTCGGAGCGCAAAAATGCCACCAGAAGAGCTCCGTATATCTGCGCTCCTTACCTCACAAGTTAGCGCGCACAGAGTGTCGGGGGGCAAAAATGGCCTCGGATACGCTCTGTCACTTTCCGCTCTTTACCTCTCAGGTTAGTGCGCACAGAGTGTCGGAGTGCAATTATGCTATCAGAAGCGGTCTGTAAATTTGCGATCTTTACCTCTCAGGTTAGCGCGCACAGAGTGTCGGAGGGCAAAAATGGCCTCGGATGCGCTCCGTCACTTTCCGCTCCTTACATGTAACTCAGGTTAGCGCGCACAGAGTGTCGGAGTGCAGAATTGCCACGAGAAGCGCTCCGTAAATTTCCACGACTTATCTCTTAGGTTAGCGCGCATATATAGTGTCGGAGGGCAAAAATGGGCCAGGAGCAGATCCGTCACTTCGCGCTCCTTACTTCTCAGGTTAGCGCCCACAGAGTGTCGAAGGGCAAAAATGGTCCCGGAGACGCTCCCTTACTTTTCGCTCCTTACCTCACTGAATATCACGCACATAGTGTCAAAAGGCAAAAAATAGTCCCGGAGACGCTCCGTCACTTTGCGCTCCTTATCTGTCAGCGTATGGGACATTGAGGGTCGGAGCTGAGAAACATGGCAAAGGTGATCAGCTAACCCTTGCTGCTGCTGCACCCTCTTCCTCCACCTCCTTGCATGGAAGGTAAGGGGGGAAACATCACCTCTTAATTATCGACGCCAGTAGCTTCCGCAGCGAGTTTCCTTCATACCTGAGAACATCATATGAGTCACAAGGGGAGGGAAACCACTTTTAATGCATGGTGGCGTGTCTAATCAATAGTTCCTCTTATAGCATAGGTAAGGGACGATATTTTTGGGGCGACATTCTCACCTAGAGGAATGAACTCACATCTGTGAAGTGAGGAGGAGGTACTTACGGAAAGGAAGGAGTGACTGAGTGAGGGACCCAACAGGAGGAGGAGGAGGACGTACGGGAGGGAGCGAGCAAGCAAATGAGGGAGCGACCACGCTTCCCACACACACACACACAGACACACAAAATCAGCGGACATTTATCGACACTTATATTTGTCCGCAGAGAATTTCCTCCTATGCTGAGAGCATAGAGACACCAAGTGATGGAAGACACTTTCATGCTAGGAGTAGTGTCTGATCATTAAGTTCTCAGATGCCAGAGGCAAGAAAGGATCTTTTTATTTTTGGGAGAGGGGGCAGAATGCGACTCCGGGGTGATTGTTGATGATGATGATAGTCGCAAACAGTCTCCGTGATCAAACTCCTTCTCACCAGAGAGCATAGTAATTACGACGGGACACACACACACACACACACACACACACACACACACAGACACACACACACACACACACACACAGCTTCAAAGTTCGGTGTGCCTCCGAACATAATCTCTTCAAAATCCATTGTGGGTTTAGGTGGAAGAGCCAGCCAGAACTCCGATGGACCATCGGAGATTGCTAGAATGGTTTTCCTCAAAAGAAGAGACGCTTATCAATCTCTACATTTCATTAATTTCTCAGATGCCATATTCAAGGAAGGATCTTTTTATTCTTGGAAGATGGAACACACTGCGACTTGGGGGTGATTGTTGATGATAACGATGACAGTCGCAAATAGTCTCCGTGATCAAGTTCCTTCTCACCAGAGAGCATAGCAATTATCAAGGGGGACACACACACACACACATACACAGCATTAAAGTTCGATGTGCCTCCGGACATAATCTCTTCAAAACCCATTGTGGGTTTTGGTGGAGAATCCAGCCAGAACTCCGATGGACCAACCGAGATTGCTAGACTGGTTTTCCAGAAAAGAAGAGACGTGTAGCAATCTCTACATTCCTCCATGATTGGCCGACTGACTGGCAGGCAGGATGCGGAGGTGGCTCTCTGCTTGTTGGGGGGCGCCAGCAACACCATTATGATCATCATCTTCAGGCCACCGCAGGGGAGGAAAGCGTGTTCCCACGAAAACGCATAAAATTCAGTAAAATCATTGAAATTCGCCCTGGCACACAGCGGAGGGGGCTGGTTCGACATCATCATCATCACCACCAGAGGACGACCGGAGTGGTCCTCTACGCCCGAAAGGCATTCCTGGACATTCTCAGAAAAAAACCTAAAAAAATGTTTGTTATTCCTCCGTCAACCACGGACTCTCTCGTTTCGTCTCAGGCAAGCGGTCACAAGAGGGAGTTCGGGCGCGACATGTGCCCCGAGAGGGCTCCGTCACTCTGCACTCGTTACGTCTCGGGTTTGTGCGCACAGTGTCGGAGGGCAAAAATATCCTCGGATAAACTCCGTCACTTTCCGCTCCTTACCTCTAAGGTTATCGGGCACAGAGTGTCGGAGCGCAGAAATGCCACCAAATGCGCTCCGTAAAGCTGTGCTCCTTACCTCTCAGGTTAGCGCGCACAGAGTGTCGGAGCGCAGAAATGACACCGGAAGCGCTCCGGAAATCTGCGCTCCTTACCTCTCAGGTTAGCGCGCACAGAGTGTCGGAGGGCAAAAATGGCCTCGGATACGCTCAGTCAATTTCCGCTACTTACCTCTCAGGTTAGTGCACACAGACTGCCGGAGTGCAAAAATGCCACAAGAAGCGCTCCGTAAATTTTCGCGCCTTATCTCTCAGGTTAGCGCGCATAGAGTGTCGGAGGGCAAAAATGGTCCCGGAGACGCTAAGCTACTGTTCGCCCCTTACCTCTCGGCCTATAACGCACAGAGTGTCGGAAGGCAAAAATGGTTACTTTTACTCCGTTACTTTTCGCTTCTTACCTCTCGGCCTATCACGCTCATAGTATCGGAGGGCAAAAATGGTCCAGGAGACTCTCCCTCACTTTGCGCTACTTATCTCTCAACCTATGGGACATTGAGGGTCGGAGCTGAAACACATGGGAAAGGTGCTCAGCTAACCCTTGCTGCTGCTGCACCCTCCTCCTTCTCCTTGCACGGAAGGTAAGGGGAAACATCACCTCACAATTGTCGACGCCAGTAGGTTCCGCAGCGAGTTTCCTTCATACCTGAGAACATCATATGAGTCACAAGGGGAGGGAAACCACTTTTAATGCCTGATGGCGTGTATGATCAATACTTCCTCTTATAGCAGAGGTAAGGAACGATATTTTTGGGGCGACATTCTCACCTAGAGCAATGAACCCACATCTTTGATGTGAGGAGGAGGTACGTACGGAAAGGAGCGAGTGAGTGAGGGACCCAACAGTAGGACGAGGAGGAGGTACGAGAGGGAGCGAGCGAGTGAGGGAGGGAGGGACCATGCTTCCCACACACACACACACACACACACACACACACATCAGCGTGTCCGCAGAGAATTTCTTCCAATGCTGAGAGCATAGAGTCACCAAGTGATGGAAGACACTTTCATGCTAGAAGTAGTGTCTGATCATTAATTTCTCAGATGCCATAGGCAAGGAAAGATCTTTTTATTCTTGGGAGAGGGGGCACGCTGCGACTTGGGGGTGATTGTTAATGATGATGATGATAGCCGCAAACAGTCTCCGTGATCAAATTCCTTCTCACCAGAGAGCATAGTAATCATGACGGGGGACACACACACACACACACACACACACACACACACACACACACACACACACACACACATACCTTTAAAGTTCGGTGTGCCTCTGAACATAATCTCTTCAAAACCCATTGTGGGTTTTGGTGGAGGAGCCAGCCAGAACTCCGATGGATCATCGGAGATTGCTAGACTGGTTTTCCGGAAGAGAAGAGACGCGTAGCAATCTCTACATTCCTCCATGATGGGACGACTGACTGGCAGGAAGGAGGCGGAGGTGGCTCTCTGGGTGTTCGCTCCTTACCTCTCGGCCTATCACGCACAGAGTGTCGGAGGGCAAAAATGGTTACTTTTACTCCGTTACTGTTCGCTTCTTACCTCTAGGCCTATCACGCTCATAGTATCGGAGGGCAAAAATGGTCCAGGAGACGCTCCCTCACTTTGCGCTACTTATCTCTCAATCTATGGGACATTGAGGGTCGGAGATGAAACACATGGCAAAGGTGCTCAGCTAAACCTTGCTGCTGCTGAACCATCTTCCTCCTCCTCCTTGCAGTGAAGGTAAGGGGAAACATCACCTCACAATTGTCGACGCCAATAGGTTCCGCAGCGAGTTTCCTTCATACCTGAGAACATCATATGAGTCACAAGGGGAGGGAAACCACTTTTAATGCCTGATGGCGTGTATGATCAATACTTCCTCTTATAGCAAAGGAAAGGAACGATACTTTTGGGGCGACATTCTCACCTAGAGCAATGAACCCACATCTTCGATGTGAGGAGGAGGAACGTACGGAAAGGGAGGAGCGAGTGAGTGAGGGACCCAACAGTAGGACGAGGAGGAGGTACGGGAGGGAGCGAGCGAGTGATGGAGGGAGGGACCATGCTTCCCACACACACACACACACACATTAGCGTACATTTATCGACACTTATATGTGTCCGCAGAGAATTTCTTCCAATGCTGAGAGCATAGAGTCACCAAGTGATGGAAGACACTTTCAGGCTAGAAGTAGTGTCTGATCATTACTTTCTCAGATGCCATAGGCAAGGAAAGATCTTTTTATTCCTGGGAGAGGGGGCACGCTGCGACTTGGGGGTTATTGTTGATGATGATGATGATAGCCGCAAACAGTCTCCGTGATCAAATTCCTTCTCACCAGAGAGCATAGTAATCATGACGGGGGACACACACACACACACACACACACACACACACACACACATACACACACACACACACACACACACACACACACACACGCACACACATACGTTTAAAGTTCGGTGTGCCTCCGAACATAATCTCTTCAAAACCCATTGTTGGTTTTGTTGGAGGAGCCAGCCAGAACTCCGATGGACCATCGGAGATTGCTAGACTGGTTTTCCGGAAGAGAAGAGACTCGTAGCAATCTCAATCTCTACATTCCTCCATGATGGGACGACTGACTGGCAGGAAGGAAGCGGAGGTGGCTCTCTGGGTGTTGGGGGCGCCAACAACTCCATCATCATCACCATCATCAGGCCATCGCAAGGGTGCAAAGTGCGTTTCCACCAAAACGCGTAAAACTCACTGAAATCATAGAAAATCGCCCTGGCACACAGCGAAGGGGGCTTTCTCGACATCATCATCATTACCACCAGAAGACGACCGGAGGGGTCCAAGACACCCGAAAGGCATTCCTGGACATTCTCAGAAAAACAACTAAAAAATGACTGTTATCCCTACGTCAAACACGGACTCTCTCCTTGCGTCTCAGGCTAGCGGTCACAAGACGGAGTCCGGGCGCGACATGTAAACCGAGAGGGTTCCGTCACTCTGCACTCGTTAAGTGTTAGGTTTGTGCGCATAGAATGACGGAGGGCAAAAGTGGCCTCGGATACGTTCCGTCACTTTCCGCTCCTAACATCTCAGGTTAGCGCGCACAGAGTGTCGGAGCGCAAAAATGCCGCCAGAAGGGCTCTGTAAATCTGTGCTCCTTACCTCTCTGGTTAGCATGCACAGTGTCGGAGGGCAAAAATGGCCTCGGATACGCTCCGTCACTTTCTGCTCCTTACCTCTCAGGGTAGCACGCACAGAGTGTCGGAGTGCAAAAATGCCACCAGAAGCGCTCCGGAAATTTGCGATTGTTGTCTCTCAGGTTAGCGCTCACAGAGTGTCGGAATGCAAAATTGGCCTCGGATGCGCTCCGTCACTTTCCGCTCCTTACCTCTCAGGTTAGCGCGCACAGAGTGTCGGAGTGCAAAAATGCCACCAGAAGCGCTCCGTAAATTTCCGCGCCTTATCTCTCAGGTTAGCGCTCACAGAGTGTCGGAGGGTAAAAATGTGCCCAGAGCCGCTTCGTCACTTCGCGCTCCTTACTTTTCAGGTTAACGCGCACAGAGTGTTGGAGGGCAAAAATGGTCCCGGAGACGCTCCGTTACTTTTCGCTCCTTTCCTCTCGGCCTATCACGCACATAGTGTCGGAGGGCAAAAATGGTCACGGAGACGCTCCCTTACTTTTCGTTACTTACCTCCCGGCCTATCACGCACGTAGTGTCGGAGGGCACTGAGAACATCATATGAGTCACATGGGGAGGGAAAGCAATTTTAATGACTTGTGGCGTGGCTGATCAATAGTTCATCTAATAGCAGAGGTAAGGTACGATATTTTTAGGGCGACATTCACACCTAGAGCAATGAACCCACATTTGTGATGTGAGGAGGAGGTACGTACGGAAAGGAATGAGCGACTGAGTGATGGACCCAACAGGGGGAGGAGGAGGAGGAGGAGGAACGGGAGGGAGGGAGCGAGTGAGGGAGGGATCGACCAAGCTTCACACACACACACACACACACACACACACACACACACACACACACACATACACACACACACACACACACACACACACACACACACACACACACACAAACACACACACATCAACGGACATTTATCGACACTAATATGTATCCGCAGAGAATTTCCTCCTTTGATGAGAGCATAGAGTCACCAAGTGATGGAAGACACTTTCATGCTAGGAGTAGTGTCTGATCATTAATTTCTCAGATGCCAGAGGCAAGGAAGGAAAAATGGCATCGGATACGCTCAGTTACTTTCCACTCCTTACCTCTCAGGTTAGTGCGCACAGAGTGTCGGAGTGCAAAAATGCCACCAGAAGCGCTCCGTAAATTTCCGCGCCTTATCTCTTAGGTTAGCGCGCACAGAGTGTCGGAGGGCTAAAATGGTCCCGGAGACGCTCCCTCACTTTTCGCTACTTATCTCTCAACCTATGGGACATTGAGGGTCGAATCTGAAAAACATGGCAAAGGTGCTCAGCTATCCCTTGCTGCTGATGCAGCCTCTTCCTCCTCCTCCTTGCACGGAAGGTAAGGGGGAAACATCACCTCACAATTATCGACGTCAGCAGCTTCCGCAGCGAGTTCCCTTTATACCTGAGAATATCATATGAGTCACAAGGGGAGGGAAACCACTTTTAATGCCTGGTGGCGTGTCTGATTAATAGTTCCTCTTTTTGCAGAGGCAAGGGACGATATTTTTGGGGCTACATTCTCAGCTAGAGCAATGAACCCACATCTGTGATGTGATGAGGAGGTACGGACGGAAAGCAAGGAGTGAGTGAGTGAGAGACCCAACAGCAGGATTAGGAGGAGGTACGGGAGGGAGCGAGTGATCGAATGAGGGAGCGACCACGCTTTCCACACACACACACACACACACACACACACACACACACACACACACACACACACACACACACACACACACAACACACACATCAGCGGACATTAATCGACACTTACATGTGTCCGAAAAGAATTTCCTACTATGCTGAGGGCATAGAGCCACCAAGTGATGGAAGACACTTTCATGCTAGGAGTAGTGTCTGATCATCAATTTCTCAGATGCCAGAGGCAAGGAAGGATCTTTTTATTCTTGGAAGAGGGAGCACACTGCGACTTGGGGGTGATTGTTGATGTTGATGATGATGATAGTCACAAACAGCCTCCGTGATCAAATTCCTTCTCACCACAAAGCACACACACACACACACACACACACACACACACACACACACACAGCTTTAAAGTTCGGTGTTCCTCAGAGCATGATCTCTTCAACACCCATTGTGGGATTTGGTGGAGGAGCCAGCCAGAACTCCGATGGACCATCGGAGAGTGCTAGACATTCCTCCATGATGGGAGGAATGACTGGCAGGCAGGAGGCGGAGGTGGCTCTCTGGGTGTTGGGGGAGCCAACAACACGATTATCATCATCATCATCAGGCCATCGCAGGGGAGCAAAGCTTGTTTCCACGAAAACGCTTAAAACTTATTAAAATCATTGAAAATCGCCCTGGCACAGAGCGGAGTGGGCTGGCTCGACATCATCATCACCACCAGAAGACGTCCTCGACGCCCGAAAGGCATTCCTGGACCTTCTCAGAAAAACCTCTAAAAAATGTCTGTTATTCCTACGTCAACCACGGACTCTCTCCTTGCGTGTCAGGCCAGCGGTCACAGGAGGGAATCCGGGCGCGACATGTGCCCCGAGAGGGCTCCGTCACTCTGCACTTGTTACGTCTCAGGTTTGTGCGCACAGAGTGTCGGAGGGCAAAAATGGCCTAAGATACGCTCCGTCACTTTCCGCTCCTTACCTCTCAGGTTATCGCGCACAGAGTGTCGGAGCGGAAAAATGCTACCAGAAGCTCTCCGAAAATCTGTGCTCCTTACCCCTCAGGTTATCGCGCACAGAGTATCGGAGGGCAAAAATTTCCTAGGATACGCTCCTTCACTTTCCGTTCCTTACCTCACAGGTTAGGCCGTAGAGTGTGGGAGGGTGAAAATGCCACCAGAAGCGATCCGTAAATTTGTGCTCCTTACCTCTCAGGTTATCGGGCACACAGTGTCGAAAGGCAAAAATCGCATCGGATGGGATACGTCACTTTCCGCTCCTTACCTCTCAGGTTAATGGGCAGAGTGTTGGAGTGGAAAAATGCCTCCAGAAGCGCTCCGAAAATTTCCGCGCCTTATCTCTCAGGTTAGCGCCCACACAGCGTCGGAGGGTAAAAATGGTCACGGAGACGCTCCGTTACTTTTCGCTCCTTACCTCTCGGCGTATTACGCACATAGTGTCGGCGGGCAAAAATGGTCCCGGAGACGCTCCCCTACTTTTCGATCCTTACCTCTCGGCCTATCACGCACATAGTGTCGGAGGCCAAAAATGGTCCCGGAGACGCTCCGTCACTTTGCGCTCCTTATCTCTCAGCCTATGGGAAATTGAGGTTCGGAGCTGAAAAATATTGCAAAGGTCTTCAGCTAACCTTTGCTGCTGCTACACCCTACTCCTACTTCTTGCATGGAAGGTAAGGGGGAAACATCACCTCACAATTATCGACGCCAGTCGCTTCCGCAGCGAGTTTCCTTCATAACTGAGAACATCATAACAGTCAGAAGGGGAGGGAAATCACTTTTGATGCCTGGTGGCGTGTCTGATCAATAGTTCCTCTTATAGCAGAGGTATGGGACGATATTTTTCGGGCGACATTCTCACCTAGAGCAATGAACCCACATTTGTGATGTGAGGAGGAGGTACGTACGGAAGGGAAGGAGCGACTGAGGGAGGGAACCAACAGGCGGAGGAGGAGGAGGAGGTACGAGAGGGAGCGAGCGAGCGAGGGAGGGAGCGACCACGCTTCTCACACACAGACACACGCACATCAGCGGACATTTACCGTAATTTATATGTGTCCGAAAAGAATTTCCTCTTATGCTGAGAGCAGAGAGTCACCAAGTGATGGAAGACACTTTCATGCATGAGTAGTGTCTGATCATTAATTTCTCACATGCCAGAGGCAAGGAAGGATCTTTCTAATCTTGGGAGAGGGGCACACTGCGAGCTGGGGGTGATTGTTGATGATGATGATGATAGCCGGAAACATTCTCCCTGATCAAATTCCTTCTCACCAGAGAGCATAGTAATTACGAAGGGGGACACACATACACACACACACACACACACACACACACACACACACACACACACACACACACACACACACACACACACACACACACACACACACAGCTTTAAAGTTCATTGTGCCTCCGAACATTATCTCTTCAAACCCATTGTGGGTTTTGGTGGAGGAGAGAGCCAGAACTCCGATGGACCATCGGAGATTGCTAGACTAGTTTTCAGCAAAAGATGAGACACGTAGCAATCTCTACATTCCCTCATGATGGGACGACTGACTGGCAGGCAGGAGGCGGAGGTGGCTCTCTGGGTGTTGGGGGGCGCCAAGAACTCCATCATCACCATCATCATCCTGCCACCGTAGGGGAGCAAAGCGCGTTTCCACCAAAACGCGTAAAACTCACTAAAATCATTGAAAATCGCCCAGGCACACAGCGGAGGGGGCTGGCTCGACATCATCATCATCACCAATAGAAGACGATCCGAGGGGTCCTAGACCCCCGAAAGGCATTCCTGGACATTCTCAGAAAAACCACTAAAAAATGAAGTTGGGGGTGATTGTTGATGATGATGATGATGATAGCCGCAAACAGTCTCCGTTATCAAATTCCTTCTTACCAAAGAGCATAGTAATTACGAAGGAGGACACACACACACACACACACACACACACACACACACACACACACACACACACACACACACACACACACACACATACAGCTTTAAAGTTCGTTGTGCCTCCGAACATTATCTCTTCAAAACGCAGCGGAGGGGGCTGGCTCGACATCATCATCATCACCACCAGAAGACGACCCGAGGGGTCCTAGACGCCCGAAAGGCATTCCTGGACATTCTCAGACAAACCACTAAAAAATGAAGTTGGGGGTGATTGTTGATGATGATGATGATAGCCGCAAACAGTCTCCGTGATCAAAATCCTTCTCACCAGAGAGCATAGTAATTACGACGGGGGACACACACAGACACACACACACAGAGCTTTAAAGTTCGGTGTGCCTCCGAACATAATCTCTTCAAAACCCATTGTGGGTTTTGGTGGAGGAGCCAGCCAGAACTCCGATAGACCATCGGAGATTGCTAGACTGGTTGTCCGCAAAGGGAGAGAAGCGTAGCAATCTCTACATTTCTCCATGATGGGTGTTGGGGGGGGGGGGGGGGGCATCAACACCATGATCATCATCATCATCAGGCCACCGCATGGGAGCAAAGTGCGGTTCCACCAAAACGCGTAAAACTCACTAAAATCATTGAAAATCGCCATGGCACACAGCGGAGGGGGCTTTCTCGACATCATCATCGTCACCACCAGTAGCCGATCAGAGGGGTCCTAGACGCCCGAAAGGCATTCCTGGACATTCTCAGTTATTTCTCCGTCAAACATGGACTCTCTCTTCACGTCTCAGGCCAGCGGTGAACGGAGGGAGTCCGGCCGCGACATGTGCCCCAAGAGGGATCCGTCACTCTGCACTTGTTACGTCTCAGGTTTGTGCGCACAGAGTGTCGGAGGGCAAAAATGGCCTAAGATACGCTCCGTCACTTTCCGCTCCTTACATCTCAGGTTTGCGCGCACAGTGTCGGAGCGCAAAAATGCCACCAGAAGAGCTACGTAAATCTGCGCTCCTTACCTCTCAGGTTAGCGGCCACAGAGTGTCGGAGGGCAAAAATGGCTTCGGATACGCTCCGTCACTTTCCGGTCCTTACCTCTCAGGTTAGTGCACACAGAGTGTCGGAGTGCAAAAATGCCAATAGAAGCGCTCCTTAAATTCCCGCTCCTTATCTCTCAGGTTAGCGCGCATAGAGTGTCGGAGGGCAAAAATGGTCCCGGAGACGCTAAGTTACTTTTCGCTCCTTACCTCTCAGCCTATCACGCACATAGTGTCGGAGAGCAAAAATGGTCCCGAAGACGCTCCGTTACTTTTCGCTCATTACCTCTCGGCCTATCACGCACATAGTGTCGGAGGGCAAAAATGTTCCCGGACGCGCTACCTCACTTTCCGCTACTTACCTCTCAACCTATGGGACATTGAGGGACGGAGCTGAAAAACATGGCACAGGTGCTAAGCTAACCCTTTCTGCTTCTGCACCCTCTTCCTCCTCCTCCTTGCACGGAAGGTAAGGCTGAAACATCACCTCACAATTGTCGACGCCAGTAGCTTCCGCAGCGAGTTTCCTTCATACCTGAGAACATCATATGAGTCGCAAGGGGAGGGAAACCACTTTTAATGCCTGGTGGCGTGTCTGATCAATAGTTCATCTTATAGCAGAGGTAAGAGACGATATTTTTGGGGCGACATTCTCACCTAGAGCAATAAACCCACATCTGTGATGTGAGGAGGAGGTACTTACGGAAAGGAAGGAGCGACTGAGTGAGGGACCATACAGGAGGAGGGGGAGGAGGTGCGGGAGCAAGCGAGCGAGCGAGGAAGGAAGCGACCATGCTTCTCACACACACACACACACACACACACACACACACACACACACACACACACACACACACACACACATCAGCGGACATTTATCGACACTTATATGTGTCCGCTGAGGGTTTCCTCCTACGATGAGGGATTAGAGTCACCAAGTGATGGAAGACACTTTCATGCTAGGAGTAGTGTCCGATCATTAATTTTTCAGATGCCAGAGGCAAGGAAGGATCTTTTTATTCTTGGGAGAGGGAGCACACTGCGACTTGGGGGTGATTGTTGATGATGATGATGACAGTCTCCGTGATCAAATTCTTTCTCACCACAGAGCATAGTAATTACGACGGGGGACACACACACGCACACACACACACAAAAACACACACACACACACACACACACACACACACACACACACACACACACACACACACACACACACACACACACACAGCTTTAAAGTTCGGTGTGCCTCCGAGCATAATCTCTTCAAAACCCAATGTGGGTTTTGGTGGAGGAGCCAGACAGAACTCCGATGGACCATCGGAGATTGCTAGACTGGTTTTACGCAAAAGAAGAGACGCGTAGCAATCTCTACATTCTTCCATGATGGGACGAATGACTGGCATGCAGGATCATCATCATCATCATCGGGCCATCGCAGGGGAGCAATGCGTGTTTCCACGAAAACGCTTAAAGCTCACTAAAATAATTGAAAATCACCCTGGCACACAGTGGAGGGGGTTGGCTCGACATCATCATTATCACCATCAGAAGAAGAACGGAGGGATCCTAGACTCCCGAAAGGCATTCCTGGACATTCTCAGAACAACTAAAAAATGACTGTTATTCCTCCGTCAACCACGGACTCTCTCCATGCTTCTCAGGCCAGCGGTCACAGGAGGGAGTCCGGGCGCGATATGTGCCCCGAGAGTGTCGGAGGGCAAAAACAGCCTTGGATACGCTCCGTCACTTTCGGCTCCTTACCTCTCAGGTTAGCGCGCACAGAGCGTGGGAGGGAAAAAATTGTCTCGGATACACCCTGTCACTTTCAGCTCCTTACCTCTCAGGTTAGCGCGCACAGAGTGTCGGAGTGCAAAAATTCCACAAGAAGCGCTCCGTAAATTTCCGCGTCTTATCTCTCAGGTTAGCGCGCATAGAGTGTCGGAGGGCAAAAATGGTCCCGGAGACGCTCCTTTACTTTTCGCTCCTTTCCTCTCGGCCTATCACGCACATAGTGTCGGAGGGCAAAAATGGTCCAGGAGACGGTCCGTTACTTTTCGCTCCTTACCTCTCGGCCTATCACGCAGATAGTGTCGGAGGGTAAAAATGGTCCCGATGACGCTCCGTCACTTTGCGCTCCTTATCTCTTCCGCCTATGGGACATTGAGGGTCGGAGCTGAAAAACAGGGTAAAGGTCCTCAGGTAACCCTTGCTGCTGCTGCACCCTCCTCCTCCTGCTCTTGCATGGAAGGTATGGGGGAAACATCACCTCACAATTATCGACGCTAGTAGCTTCCGCAGCGAGTTTCCTTCATACCTCAGATTATCATCTGAGTCACAAGGGGAGGGAAACCACTTTTAATGCTTGGTGGCGTGTCTGATCAATAGTTCGTCTTATAGCAGAGGTAAGGGACGATATTTTTGGGGCGATATTCTCACCTAGAGCAATGAACCCACATCTGTGATGTGAGGAGGAGGTACGTGAGGAAAGTAAGGAGCGACAGAGTGAGGGACCCATCTGGAGGAGGAGGAGGAGGTACGTGAGGGAGCGAGCGAGCGAATGAGGGAGCGACCACGCTTCCCACACACACACACACACACAAACACACAGACACACACACACACACACACACACACACACACACACACACACACACACACACACACACACACACACACACACAAACAAACACACATCAGCGGACATTTATCGACACTTATATGTGTCAGCAGGGAATATCCTCCTCTGCTGAGAGCATAGAGTCACCAAGTAATGAGAGACACTTTCATGCTAGGAGTAGTGTCTGATCATTAGTTTCTCAGATGCCAGAGGCAAGGAAGTATCTTTTTATTCTTGGGAAAGGGGGCACACTGCGACTTGGGGGTGATTGTTGATGATGATGATAATAGCCGCAAGCAGTCTCCGTGATCAAATTCCTTCTCACCAGAGAGCTTTCCACTCCTTGCCTCTCAGGTTAGCGCACACAGTGTCGGAGTGCAAAAATGCCACCAGAAGTGCTCCGTGAATTTCCGCGCCTTATCTCTCAGGTTAGCGCGCATAGTGTGTCGGAGGGCAAAAATGGTCCCGAAGACGCTAAGTTACTTTTCGCTCCTTACCTCTCGGCCTATCATGCACATAGTGTCGGAGGGCAAAAATGGTCCCGGACACGCTCCGTTAGTTTTCGCTCCTTACCTCTCGGCCTATCACGCATATAATGTCAGAGGGCAAAAATGGTCCCGAAGACGCTCCCTCATTTTACGCTCCTTATCTCTCAACCTATGGGACATTGAGGGTCGGAGCTGAAAAACATGACAAATCTGGTCAGCTAACCCTTGCCGATTCTGCACCCTCTTCCTCCTCCTTCTTGCACGGAAGGTGAGGGGGAAACATCACCTCACAATTGTCGACGCCAGTAACTTCCGCAGCGAGTTTCATTCATACCTGAGAACATCATATGAGTCACAAGGGGAGGAAAACCACTTTTAATGCCTGGTGGCTTATCTGATCAATAGTTCCTCTTATAGCAGAGGTAAGGGACAATATTCTTGGGGCGACATTCTCACTTAGAGCAATGAACCCACATCTGTGATGTGAGGAGGAGGTACGTACGGAAAGGTAGGAGCGACTAAGTGAGGGACCCAACAGTAGGAGGAGGAGTAGTTACGGGAGTGAGCGAGCTTGAGTGAGGGAGCGACCACGCTTCTCACACACACAGCGGGAACATTTATCGACACTTATATGTGTCCGCAGAGAATTTCCTCCTATGCTGAGAGCATAGAGTCACCAAGTGATGGAAGACACTTTCATGCTAGAAGTAGTGTCTGATCATTAATTTCTCAGATGCCATAGGCAAGGAAAGTCCTTTTTATTCTTGGGATAGGGGGCACACTGCGACTTGGTGGTGATTGTTGATGATGATGATAATAGCCGCAAGCAGTCTCTGTGATCAAATTCCTTCTCACCAGAGAGCATAGTAATTACGACGGGGGACACACACACAAACACACACACACACACACACACAGCTTTAAAGTTCGGTGGACCATCGGAGATTGTTAGACTGGTTTTCCGGAGAAGAAGAGACGCATAGCAATGTCTACATTCCTCCATGATTGGACGACTGACTGGCAGGCAGGAGGCGGAGGTGGCTCTCTGGGTGTTGGGTGGCGCCAACAACTCCATCATCATCATCATCATCAGGCCATCGCAGTTGAGCAAAGCGCGTTTCCACCAAAACGCGTAAAACTCACTGAAATAATAAAAAATCGAGCTGGCACACAGCGGATGGGGCTTTCTCGACATCATCTTCATCACCACCAGAAGACGACCGGAGGGGTCCTAGACGCCCGAAAGGCATTCCTGGACATTCTCAGAAAAACCCCTAAAAAATGACTGTCATTCCTCCGTCAACCACGGACTCTCTCCTTGCTTCTCAGGCCAGCGTTCACAAGAGGGAGTCTTGGCGCGACATGTGCCCCGAGAGGGCTCCGTCACTCTGCACTCGTTACGTCTCAATTTTGTGCGCACAGAGTTTCGGAGGGCAAAAACGGATACGCTCCGTTACTTTCCACTCCTTACCTCTCAGGTTATTGCGCACAGAGTTCGCTCCGTCAAACTCAGACTCTCTCTTTGCGTCTCAGGGTAGCGGTCACAAGAAGGAGTCCGGTCGCGACATGTGCCCCGAGAGGTCTCCGTCACTCTGCACTCGTTAAGTGTCAGGTTTGTTCGCATAGAGTGTCGGAGGGGAAAAATGGCCTCGGATACGCTCCGTCACTCTCCGCTCCTAACATCTCAGGTTGGCGCGCACAGAGTGTCGGAGCGCAAAAATGCCACCAGAAGCGCTCTGTAAATCTGTGCTCCTTACCTCTGAGGTTAGCTTGCACAGAGTTTCGGAGGGCAAAAATGGCCTCGGATACGCTCCGTCACTTTCCGCTCCTTACCTGTCAGGTTAGCTCGCACAGAGTGTCGAAGTGCAAAAATGCCACCAGATGCGCTTAGTAAATTTGTGCTCCTTACCTCTCAGGTTAGCGCTCACAGAGTGTCGGAGGGAAAAAATGGCCTCGGATGCGCTCCGTCACTTTCCGCTCCTTACCTCTCAGGTTAGCGCGCAAAGAATGTCGGAGTGCAAAAATACCACAAGAAGCGCTCCGTTAATTTCCGCGCCTTATCTCTCAGGTTAGCGCGCATAGAGTGTCGGAGGGCAAAAATAGTCCCGGAGACGCTAAGATACTTTTCGCTCTTTACCTCTCGGCCTATCACGCACATAGTGTCGGAGGGCAAAAATGGTCCGGGAGACGCTAGGTTACTTTTCGCTCCTTACCTCTCGGCCTATCACGCGCATAGTATCGGAGGGCAAAACTAGTCCCGGAGACGCTCCGTTACTTTTTGCTCCTTACCTCTTGGCCTATCACGCATATAGTGTAGGAGGGCAAAAATAGTCCCGGAGACCTTCCGTCACTTTATGCTCCTTATCTCTCAGGCTATGGGACATTGAGGGTGCTTAGCTAACCCTTGCTGCTGCTGCACCCTCTTCCTCCTCCTCCTTGCATGGAAGGGAAGGGGGAAACATCACCTCACAATTATCGACGCCAGTAGTTTCCGCAGCGAGTTTCCTTCATACCTGAGAACATCATATGAGTCACAAGGGGGAGGGAAACCAATTTTAATGCCCTGTGGCGTGTCTGATCAATAGTTCTTTTTATAGCAGAGGTAAGGGACGATATTTTTGGGGCGACATTCTCACCTAGAGCAATGAACCCACATCTGTGATGTGAGGAGGAGGTACGTAGGGAAAGGAATGAGCGACTGATTGAGGGACCCAACAGGAGGAGGAGGAGGAGGTACGGGAGGGAGTGAGCGAGCCAGGGAGGGATCGACCACGCTTCCCACACACACACACACACACACATCAACGGACATTTATCGACACTAATATGTGTCCGCAAAAAATTTCTTCCTATGATGAGAGCATAGAGTCACCAAGTGATGGAAGACACTTTCATGTTAGTAGTGTCTGATCATTAATTTCTCAGATATCAAAGGGAAGGAAGGATCTTTTATTCTTGGGAGAGGGGGCACACTGCGTACTTGTGGGCGATTGTTGATGATGATGACGATAGCAGCAAACAGTCTCTTTGATCAAATTCCTTCTCACCAGAGAGCATAGCAATTACGACATGGGAGACACACACACACACACACACACACACACACACACACACACACACACACACACACATACACACACACACACAAACAAACACACACACAGCTTTAAAGTTCGGTGTGCCTCCGAACAAAATGTCTTCAAAACCCATTGTAGGTTTTGGTGGAGGAATCAGCCAAAACTCCGATGGACCATCGGAGATTGCTAGCTTGGTTTCCCGCAAAAGAAGAGACGCGTAGGAATCTCTACATTCCTCCATGATGGGACGACTGACTGGCAGGCAGGAGGCGGAGCTGGCTCTCTGGGTGTTGGAGGGCGCCAACAATACCATCATCATTATCATCATCAGGCCACCGTAGGGGAGCAAAGAGCGTTTCCACCAAAACGCGTAAAGCTCACTAAAATCATTGAAAATCTTCCTAGCACACAACGGAGGGGGCTGGCTCGACATTATCATTATCAAAATCAGAAGACGACAGGAGGGGTCGTAGACGCCCGAAAGGCATTTCTGGACATTCTCAAAAAAACCCCTAAAAAATGACTGTCATTCCTCCGTCAACCACGGACTCTCTCCTTGCATCTCAGGCCAGCGTTCACAAGAGGGAGTCTTGGCGCGACATGTGCCCCGAGAGGGCTCCGTCACTCTGCACTCGTTACGTCTCAATTTTGTGCGCACAGAGTGTCGGAGGGCAAAAATGGCATCGGATACGCTCCGTTACTTTCCACTCCTTACCTCTCAGGTTATTGCGCACAGAGTGTCGGAGCGCAAAATTGCCACCAGAAGCGCTCCGTAAATCTGTGCTCCTTACCTCACATGTTAGCGCGAACAGTGTCGGAGTGCTAAAATGCCACCAGAAGCGCTCCGTAAATTTGCGCGCCTTACCTCTCACGTTACCGCGCAGAGAGTATCGGAGGGCAAAAATGGCTTCGGATGCGCTCCGTAATATGCGCTCCTTACCTCTCAGGTTAGCGCACACAGAGTGTCGGAGTGCAAAAATGCCACCAGAAGCGCTCCGTAAATTTCCGCGCCTTATCTCTCAGGTTAGCGCGCACAGAGTGTCGGAGGGCAAAAATGAGCTCGCAGCCGCTCCGTCACTTCGGGCTCCTTACTTCTAAGGTTAGCGCGCACAGAGTGTCGGAGGGCAAATATGGTCCCAGAGACGCTCTGTTACTTTCCGCTCCTTACCTCTCGGCCTATCAGGCACATAGTGTCGGAGGACAAAAATGGTCCCGGAGACGGTCTGTTACTTTTCGCTCCTTACCTCTCGGCCTATCACGCATATAGTGTCGGAGGGCAAAAATGGTCCCGGAGACTATCCGTCACTTTCCGCTCCCTATCTCTCAGTCTGAGGGACATTGAGGGTCGGAGCTGAAAAACATTGCAAAGGTGTTCAGCTAACCCTTGCTGCTCCGTCACCCTCCTCCTCCTCCTCATTGCATGGAAGGTAAGGGAGAAACATCACCTCACATTTATCGACGCCAGTAGGTTCCGCAGCGAGTTTCCTTCATACCTGAGAACATCATATGAGTCAAAAGGGGAGGGAAACCACTTTTGATGCCTGGTGGCGTGTCGGATCAATAGTTCCTCTTATAGCAGAGGTAATGGACGATATTTTTGGGGTGACATTCTCACCTAGAGCAATGAACCCACATATGTGATGTGAGGAGAAGGTACGTACGGAAAGGAAGGAGCGACTGAGTGAGGGACCCAACAAGAGGAGAAGGAGGAGGTACGAGAGGGAGCGAGCGAGCGAGGGAGGGAGAGACCACGCTTTCCATACATACACACACACACACACACATCAGCGGACATTTATAGACACTTATAAATGTCCGCAGAGAATTTGCTCCTATGCTGAGAGCATAGAGTTACCAAGTGATGGAAGACACTTTCATGCTAGGATTAGTGTCTGATCATTAATTTCTCAGATGCCAGAGGCAAGGAAGGATCTTTTTATTCTTGGGAGAGGGGGCACACTGCGACTTAGGGGTGATTGTTGATGATGATGATGATAGTCGCAAACACTCTCCGCGATCAAATTCCTTCTCACCAGAGAGCATAGTAATTACGACGGGGGACACACACACACACACACACACACACACACACACACACACACACACACACACACACACACACACACACACACACACACACACACACAGCTTTAAAGTTCGGTGTGCCTCCAAACATAATCTCTTCAAAACCCATTGTGGGTTTTGGTGGAGGAGCCAGCCAGGACTCCGATGGACTATCGGAGATTGTTAGATTGGTTTTCCTCAAAAGAAGAGACGTGTAGCAATCTCTACATTTCTCCATGATGGGACGACTGACTGACAGGCAGGAGGCGGAGGTGGCTCTCTGGGTGTTGGGGGGGCGCCAACAACACCATGATCATCATCATCATCAGGCCACCGCAGGGAAGCAAAGCGCGTTTCCACTAAAATGCGTAAAACTCACTAAAATCATTGAAAATCACCCTGGCCCACAGCGGAGGGGGCTGGATCGACATCATCACCATCACCACCAGAAGCCGATAGGAGGGGTCCTACACGCCCGAAAGGCATTACTGAACATTCTCAGAAAAAACACTAAATAATGTCTGTTATTTCTCCGTCAACCACGGACTCTATCCTTGTGCCTCAGACCAGCGGTCACAGGAGGGAGTCCGGGGGCGACATGTGCCCCGAGAGGGCTCCGTCACTCTGCACTCGTTACGTCTCAGGTTTGTGCGCAAAGAGTGTCCGAGGGCAAAAATGGCCTCGGATACGCTCCGTCACTTTCCGCTCCTAACCTCTCAGGTTAGCGCACACAGAGTGTCGGAGTGCAAAAATGCCACCAGAAGCGCTACGTAAATTTCCGCGCCTTATCTCTCAGGTTAGCGCGCATAGAGTGTCGGAGGGCAAAATGGTCCCGGAGACGCTAAGTTACTTTTCGCTCCTTACTTCTCGGCCTATCACGCACATAGTGTCGGAGGGCAAAAATGGTCCCGGAGATGCTCCGTTACTTTTCGGTGCTTACCTCTCGGCCTATCACGCATATAATGTCGGAGGGCAAAAATGGTCCCGGAGACGCTCCCTCATTTTACGCTCCTTATCTCTCAACCTATGGGACATTGAGAGTCGGAGCTGAAAAACATGGCAAAGGTGCTAAGCTAACCCTTGCTGCTTATGCACCCTCTTCCTCCTCCTCCTTCCACGGAGGGTAAGGGGGAAACGGCACCTCACAATTGTCGACGCCAATAGCTTCCGCAGCGAGTTTCCTCCATACCTGAGAACATCAAATGAGTCACAATTAGAGGGAAACCACTTTTACTGCCTGGTGGCTTGTCTGATCAATAGTTCCTCTTATAGCAGAGGTAAGGGACGATATTCTTGGGGCGACATTCTCACCTAGAGCAATGAACCCACATCTGTGATGTGAGGAGGAGGTACGTACGGAAAGGAAGGAGCGACTGAGTTAGGGACCCAACAGGAGGAGAAGGAGTTACGGGAGGGAGCGAGCTACCACGCTTCCCACACACACACACACACACACACACACACACACACACATCAGGGAACATTTATCGACACTTATTTGTGTCCACAGAGAATTTCCTCCTATGCTGAGAGCATAGAGTCACCAAGTGATGGAAGACACTTTCATGCTAGAAGTAGTGTCTGATCATTAATTTCTCAGATGCCATTGGCAAGGAAAGATCTTTTTATTCTTGGGAGAGGTGGCACACTGCGACTTGGGGGTGATTGTTGATGATGATGATGATAGCCGCAAACAGTCTCTGTGATCAAATTCCTTCTCACCAGAGAGCATAGTAATTACGACGGGGGAAACACACACACACACACACACACACACACACACACACACACACACACACACACACACAGACACACACAGCTTTAAAGTTCGGTGTGCCTCCGAACATAATCTCTTCAAAATCCATCGTCGGTTTTGGTGGAGGAGCCAGACAGAACTCCGATGGACCATCGGAGATTGCTAGACTGGTTTTCCGGAAAAGAATAGACGCATAGCAATCTCTACATTCCTCCATGATGGGACGACT
The DNA here is from genome assembly GCF_036320965.1 of Panulirus ornatus. Classification (NCBI taxonomy): domain Eukaryota; kingdom Metazoa; phylum Arthropoda; class Malacostraca; order Decapoda; family Palinuridae; genus Panulirus; species Panulirus ornatus. Next base: position 1,476,322 of record NC_092256.1, on the reverse strand, counting down.
GACTAACAGGCAGGAGGCGTAGGTGGCTCTCTGGGTGTTGGAGGGCGCCAAAAACTCCATCATCATCATCATCATCAGGCAACCGCAGGGGAGCAAAGCGCGTTTCCACCAAAACGCGTAAAACTCACTGAAATCATAGAAAATCGCACCAGCACACAGCGGAGGGGGATTTCTCGACATCATCATCATCACCACCAGAAGACGACCGTTGGGGTCCTAGACGCCCGAAAGGCATTTCCGGACATTTTCAGAAAAAACACTAAAAAATGACTATTATTCCTCCGACACACACGGACTCTCTTTGCGTCTCAGGGTAGCGGTCACAAGATGGAGTCCAGCGCGATATGTGCCGCGAGAGGTCTCCGTTACTCTGCACTCGTTAAATGTCAGGTTTGTGCGCATAGAGTGTCGGAGGGCAAAAATCGCCTCGGATACGCTCCGCCACTTTCCGCTCATTACATCTCAGGTTGGCGCGCAAAGAGTATCGGAGTGCAAAAATGCCACCGTATGCGCTCCGTAAATTTGCGCTCCTTACCTCTCAGGTTAGCGCTGACAGAGTGTCGGAGGGAAAAAATGGCATCGGATGCGCTCCGTCACTTTCCGCTCCTTACCTGTCAGGTTAGCGCGCACTGAGTGTCGGAGTGCAAAAATGCCACCAGAAGCGCTCCGTAAATTTCCGCGCCTTATCTCTCAGGTTAGCGCGCACAGAGTGTCGGAGGTCAAAAATGGGCCCGGAGCCGCTCTGTCACTTCGCGCTCCTTACTTTTCAGGTTAGCGCGCACAGTGTTGGAAGGCAAAAATGGTCCCAGAGACGCTCCGTTACTTTTCGTTCCTTTCCTCTCGGCCTATCACGCACATAGTGTCGGAGGGCAAAATTGGCCCAGGAAGCGCTCCTTTCCTTTTCGATCCTTACCTCTCGGCCTATCACGCGCATAATGTCGGAGGGCAAAAATGGTCCCGGAGACGCTCCGTTACTTTTTGCTCCTTACCTCTCGGCCTATCACGCGCGTAGTGTCGGAGGGCAAAAATAGTCCCGGAGACATTCCGTCACTTTATGCTCCTTATCTCTCAGCCTATTGGACATTGAGGGTCGGAGCTGAAAAACGTGGCAAAGGTGCTTAGCTAACCCTTGCTGCTGCTGCACCCTCTTCCTCCTCCTTCTTGCATGGAAGGTAAGGGGGAAACATCACCTCACAATTATCGAGGCCAGTAGCTTCCGCAGCGAGTTTCCTTCATACCTGAAAACATCATATGAGTCACAAGAGGGAGGGAAACCAATTTTAATGCCCTGTGGCGTGTCTGATCAATAGTTCCTCTTATAGCAGAGGTAAGGGACGATATTTTTGGGGCGACATTCTCACCTAGAGCAATGAACCCACATCTGTGATGTGAGGAGGAGTTACGTACGGAAATGAATGAGCGACTGATTGAGGGACCCAACAGGAGGAGGAGGAGGAGGAGGTACGGGAGAGAGCGAGCGAGCGAGGGAGGGATCGACTACGCTTCCCACACACATACACACACACACACATCAACGGACATTTATCGACACTAATATGTGTCCGCAGAGAATTTCTCCCTATGATGAGAGCATAGAGTCACCAAATGATGGAAGACACTTTCATGCTAGGAGTAGTGTCTGATCATTAATTTCTCAGATGTCAGAGGGAAGGAAGGATCTTTTATTCTTGGGAGAGGGGGCACACTGAGACTTGGTGGTGATTGTTGATGATGATGACGATACCAGCAAACAGTCTCCTTGATCAAATTCCTTCTCACCAGAGAGCATAGCAATTACGACGGGGGAAACACACACACACACACACACTCACACACACACACACACACACACACACACACAGCTTTAAAGTTCGGTGTGCCTCCGAACACAATGTCTTCAAAATCCATTGTGGGTTTTGGTGGAGGAGCCATACAGAAGACCGATGGACCATCGGAGATTGCTAGACTGGTTTTACGGAAAAGAAGAGACGCATAGCAATCTCTACATTTCTCCATGATGAGACGACTGACTGGCAGGCAGGAGGCGGAGGTGGCTCTCTGGGTTTTAGGTGGCGCCAACAACTCCATCATCATCATCATTATCAGGCCACCGCAGGGGAGCAAAGCGCGTTTCCACCAAAACTCGTAAAACTCACTGAAATCATAGAAAATCGAACTGGCACACAGCGGAGGGGGCTTTCTCGACATCATCATCATCACAACCAGAAGACTACCGGAGGGGTCTTAGACGCCCGAAAGGCATTTCTGGACATTCTCAGAAAAAGCCCTAAAAAAAAGGGTGTTCAGCTAACCCTTGCTGCTTCGTCGCCCGCCTCCTCCTCCTTGCATAGAAGGTAAGGGGGAAACATCACCTCACATTTATCGACGCCAGTAGCTTCCGCAGCGAGTTTCCTTCATACCTGAGAACATCATATGAGTCACAAGGGGAGGGAAACCACTTTTAATGCCTTGTGGCGTTTCTGATCAATAGTTCTTCTTATAGCAGAGGTAAGGGACGATATTTTTGGGGCTACATTCTCACCGAGAGTAATGAACCCACATCTGTGATGTGAGGAGGAGGTACGTATGGAAAGGAAGGAGTGACTGAGTGAGGGACCCAGCAGGAGGAGGAGGAGGAGGTACGGGAGCAAGCGAGCGAGGGAATGAGCGAGCGACCACTCTTTCCACTCACACACACACACACACACACACACACACACACACACACACACACACACACACACAAACAAACACACACACACACTCACATCAACGGACATTTATCGACACTAATATGTGTCCGCAGAGAAATTCCTCCTATGCTGAGGGCATAGAATCACCAAGTGATGGAAGACACTTTCATGCTAGGAGTAGTGTCTGATCATCAATTTCTCAGATGCCAGAGGCAAGGAAAGATCTTTTTACTCTTGGGAGAGGGAGCACACTGCGACTCCGGGGTGAGTGTTGATGATGATGATGATAGTTGCAAACAGTCTCCGTGATCACATTCCTTCTCACCACAGAGCATAGTAATTGCGACGGGGGACACACACACACACACACACACACACACACACACACACACACACACACACACACACACTCACACACACACACACACACACACACACACACACACACACACACACACACACACTCACACACACACACACACACACACACACACACACACACACACACACACACACTCACACACACACACACACATCTTTAAAGTCCGGTGTGGCTCCGAGCATAATCTCTTCAAGACCCATTTTGGGTTTTGGTGTAAGAGCCAGCCAGAACTCCGATAAACCATCGGAGATTGCTAGACTGGTTTTCCGCAAAAGAAGAGACGCGAAGCAATCTCTACATTCCTCCATGATGGGACGAATGACTGGCAGGCAGGAGGCGGATGTGGCTCTCTATGTGTTGGAGGGTGCCAACAACCCCATCCTCATCATCATCATGAAGCCATCGCAGGGGAGCAAAGCATTTTTCCACGAAAACGCTTAAAACTCACTAAAACCATTGAAAATCGCCCTGGTACACAGCGCAGGGGGTTGGCTCGACATCATCATCACCACCAGAAGAAGACCGGAGGGGTCCTCGACGCCCGAAAGGCATTCCTGGACATCCTCAGAAAAAAACCTCAAAAATGTCTGTTATTCCTACGTCCACCACGTACTCTCTCCTTGTGTGTCAGGCCAGCGGTCACAGGAGGGAGTCTGGGCGCGACATGTTCCCCGAGAGGGCTCCGTCACTCTGCACTTGTTAAGTCTCAGGTTTGTGCACACATAGTGTCGGAGGGCAAAAATGGCCTTGGATACGCTCCGTCACTTTCCGCTCCTTACCTCTCAGGTTAGCGCGCACAGAGTGTCGGAGGGCAAAAATGGCCTCGGATACGCTCCCTCACTTTCCGCTCCTTACCTCTCAGGTTAGGGCGTAGAGTGTCGGAGGGTAAAAATGCCACCAGAAGCGATCCGTAAATTTGTGCTCCTTACCTCTCAGGTTATCGCGCTCATAGTGTCGGAAGGCAAAAATGGCCTCGGATGCGCTACGTCACTTTCCGCTCCTTACCTCTCAGGTTAACGTGCACAGAGTGTTGGAGTGGAAAAATGCCCCCAGAAGCGCTCTGTAAATTACCGCGCCTTATCTCTCAGGTTAGCGCGCACAAAGCGTCGGAGGGCAAAAATGGTCCAGGAGACGCTCCGTTCCTTTTCGCTCCTTACCTCTCGGCCTATCAAGCACATAGTGTCCTAGGGCAAAAATGGTCCGGAGACGCTCCGTCACTTTGCGCTCCTTATCTCTCAGCCTATGGGACATTGAGGGTGGGAGCTTAAAAACATGGCAAAGGTCCTCAGCTAACCCTTGCTCCTGCTGCACCCTACTCCTCCTTCTCCATGCATGGAAGGTAAGGGGGAAACGTCACCTCACAATTATCGACGCCAGTCGCTTCCGCAGCGAGTTTCCTTCATACCTGAGAACATCATATGAGTCACAAGGGGAGGGAAACCACTTTTAATGCCTGTTGGCTTGTCTGATCAATAGTTCCTCTTATAGCAGAGGTAAGGGACGATATTTTTCGGGGGACATTCTCACCTAGAGCAATGAACCCAAATCTATGATGTGAGGAGGAGGTACGTACGGAAAGGATTGAGCGACTGAGTGAGGGACGCAACAGTATCAGGAGGAGGAGGTACAGGAGGGAGCGAGCGAGCGAGGGAGGGATCGACCATGCTTCCCATACACACACACACACACACACACACACACACATCAACGGACATTAATCGACACTAATATGTGTCCGCAGAGAATATCCTCCTATGATGAGGGCATAGAGTCACCAAGTGATGGAAGACACTTTCATGCTAGGAGTAGTGTCTGATCATTAATTTCTCAGATGCCAGAAGCAAGGAAGGATCTTTTATTCTTGGGAGAGTGGGCACACTGCTACTTGGGGGTGATAGTTGATGATGATGACGATAGCAGCAAACAGTCTCCTTGATCAAATTCCTTCTCACCAGAGAGCATAGTAATTACGACGGGGGACACAGACACACACACACACACACACACACACACACACACACAGCTTTAAAGTTCGGTGTGCCTCCGAACACAATGTCTTCAAAACCCATTGTGGGTTTTGGTGGAGGAACCAGCCAGAACTCAGATGGACCATCGGAGATTGCTAGACTGGTTTTCCGCAAAAGAAGAGACGCGTAGCAATCTCTACATTGCTCCATGATGGGACGACTGACTGGCAGGCAGGAGTCGGAGTTGGCTCTCTGGGTGTTGGAGGGCGCCAACAACACCATCATCATCATCATCAGGCCACCACAGGGGAGCAAAGAGCGTTTCCACAAAACGCGTAAAACTCACTAAAATCATTGAAAAACTTCCTAGCACACAACGGAGTTGGCTGGCTCGACATTATCATCATCACCACCAGAAGACGACCGGATGGGTCGTAGACGCCCGAAAGGCATTCTTAGACATTCTCAAAAAAAAGAAAAAAAAATATGTCAAAGTTATTCCTCCGTCTACCACGGACTCTCTCCTTGCGTCTCAGGCCAGCGTTCACAGAAGGGAGTCCCGGTGCGACATGTGCCCCGAGAGGGCTCCGTCACTCTACACTCGTTACATCTCAATTTTGTGCGCACAGAGTGTCGGAGGGCAAAAATGGTATCGGTTACGCTCCGTTACTTTCCTCTCCTTACCTCTCAGGTTAGCCCGAACACAGTGTCGGAGCGCAAAATTGCCACCAGAAGCGCTCTGTAAATCTGTGCTCCTTACCTCTCAGGTTGGCGCTCACAGAGTGTCGGAGTGCAAAAATGCCACCAGAAGCGCTCCGTAAATTTGCGTTCCTTACCTTTCAGGTTAGCGTGTACAGAGTATCGGAGGGCAAAAATGGTTTCCAATGCGCTCCGTCACTTTCCGCTCCTTACCTCTCAGGTTTGCGCGCACAGAGTGTCGGAGTACAAAAATGCCACCAGAAGCGCTCCGTAAATTTGCGCTCCTACCTCTCAGGTTAGCGCGTACAGAGTATCGGACGTCAAAAATGGTTTCCGATGCGCTCCGTCACTTTCCGCTCCTTACCTCTCAGGTTAGCGCACAAAGAGTGTCGGAGTGCAAAAATGCCACAGGAAGCGCTCCATAGATTTCCGCGCCTTATCTCTCAGAGATATCGCACAGAGTTCCGGAGGGCAAAAATGGGCCCGGAGGCGCTCCGTCACTTCAAGCTTCTTAGTTCTCAGGTTAGCGCGCACAGGGTATCGGAGGGCAAAAATGGTTCCGGAGACGCTTTGTTACTTTTCGCTTCTTACCTCTCGGCCTATCACGCACATAGTGTCGGAAGGCAAAAATGGTCCCGGAGACGCTCCGTTACTTTTCGCTCCTTACCTCTCGGCCTATCACGCACATAGTGTCGGAGGGCAAAAATGGTCCCGGAGACGCTCCGTCACTTTGCGCTCCCTCTCTCTCAGCCTGTTGGACACTGAGGGTCGGCGCTGAAAAACATGGCAAAGGTGTTCAGCTAACCCTTGCTGCTGCGTCACCCTCCTCCTCCTACTCCTTACATAGAAGGTAAGGGGGAGACATCACCTCACATTTAACGACGCCAGTAGCTTCCGCAGCGAGTTTCCTTCATACCTGAGAAGAACATATGAGTCACAAGGGTAGGTAAACCACTTTTAATGCATGGTGGCGTGTCTGATCAATAGTTCCTCTTATAGCAGAGGTAAGGGACGATATTTTTTGGTCTACATTATCAAATAAAGATCAATGAACCGTGATGTGAGGAGTAGGTACGTACGGAAAGGAAGGAGTGACTGAGTGAGGGACCCAACAGGAGGAGGAGGAGGAGGTACGGGAGGAAGCTAGCGAGCGAGTGAGGGAGCGACCACTCTTCCCACACACACACACACACACACACAAACAACACACACATCAGCGGACATTTATGAGAAGAACATATGAGTCACAAGGGTAGGTAAACCACTTTTAATGCATGGTGGCGTGTCTGATCAATAGTTCCTCTTATAGCAGAGGTAAGGGACGATATTTTTTGGTCTACATTATCAAATAAAGATCAGTGAACCGTGATGTGAGGAGTAGGTACGTACGGAAAGGAAGGAGTGACTGAGTGAGGGACCCAACCGGAGGAGGAGGAGGAGGTACGGGAGCAAGCGAGCGAGCGAGTGAGGGAGCGACCACTCTTCCCACACACACACACACACACACAACACACACATCAGCGGACATTTATCGACACTTATATGTGTCCGCAGAGAATTTCCTCCTATGCTGAGGGCATAGAATCACCATTTGATGGAAGACACTTTCATGCTAGGAGTAGAGTCTGATCATTAATTTATCAGATGCCAGAGGCAAGGAAGGATCTTTTTATTCTTGGGAGAGGGAGCACACTGCGACTTGGGGGTGATTGTTGATGATGATGATGATAGTCGCAAACATTCTCCGTGATCAAATTCCTTCTCACCACAGAACATAGTAATTACGACGGGGGACACACATACACAAACACACACACACACACACACACACACACACACACACACACACACACACACACACACACACAGCTTTAAAGTTCGGTGTGCCTCCGAGCATAATCTCTTCAAAACCCATTGTGGGTTTTGGTGGAGGAGCCAGCCAGAACTCCGATGGACCATCGGAGATTGCTAGACTGGTTTTCCGCAGAAGAAGAGACTCTACGTTCCTCCATGATGGGACGAATGGCTGGCAGGCAGGAGGCGGAGGTGGCTCTCTTGGTGTTGGGGAGCGCCATAAACACGATCATCATCATCATGAAGCCATCGCAGGGGAGGAAAGCGTTTCCACGAAAACGCTTAAAACTCACTAAAATCATTGAAAATCGCCCTGGCACTCAGCGGAGGGGGCTGGGTCGAAATCATCATCATCACCAACAGAAGACGACCGGAGGGGTCCCCGACGCCCGAAAGGCATTCCTGGACATTCTCAGAAAAACCCCTAAAAAATGTCTGTTATTCCTACGTCAACCACGGACTCTCTCCTTGCGTGTTTTCCCTGCGGTCACAGGAGGGAGTCCGGGCGCGACATGTGCCCTGAGAGGCCTCCGTCACTCTGCACTTGTTACGTCTTAGGTTTGTTCGCACAGAGTGTTGGAGAGCAAAAATGGCCTCGGATGCGCTCCGTCACTTTCCGCTCCTTACTTCTCAGGTTAGCGCGCACTGAGTGTCAGAGCGGAAAAATGCCACCAGAGGCGCACCGTAAATCTGTGCTTCTTACCTCTCAGGTTAGAGCGCACAGAGTGTCGGAGGGCAAAAATGGCCTCGGATACGCTCCCTCACTTTCCGCTCCTTACCTCTCAGGTTAGGGCGTGGAGTGTCGGAGGGTAAAAATGCCACCAGAAGTGATCCGTAAATTTATGCGTCTTACTTCTCAGGTTATCGCGCACAGATTGTCGGAAGGGAAAAATGGCCTCGGATGCGCTACGTCACTTTCCGCTCCTTACCTCTTAAGATATCGCGCACAGAGTGTTGGAGTTGAAAAATGCCCCCAGAGGCGCTCCGTAAATTTCCGCGCCTTATCTCTCAGGTTAGCGCGCACAGAGTGTCGGAGGGCAAAAATGGTCCCGGAGACGCTCCGTTACTTTTCATTCCTTACCTCTCGGCCTATCACGCACATAGTGTCGTCGGTCAAAAATGGCCCCGGAGACGCTCCCTTATTTTTCGCTCCTTACCTCACGGCCTATTACGCATATAGTGTCGGAGGGCAAAAATGGTCCCGGAGACGCTCCGTCACTTTGCGCTCCTTATCTCTCAGCCTATGGGACATTGAGGGTCGGAAATGAAAAACATGGCAAAGGTCCTCAGCTAACCCTTGCTGCTGCTGCACCCTACTCCTCCTTCTCCTTGCATGGAAGGTTAGGGGGAAACATCACCTCATAATTATCGACGCAAGTCGCTTCCGCAGCTAGTTTCCTTGATACCTGAGAACATCATATGAGTCACAAGGGGAGGGAAACCACTTTCAATGCCTGTTGGCGTGTCTGATCAATAGTTCCTCTTATAGCAGAGGTAAGGGACGATATTTTTCGGGCGACATTCTCACCTAGAGCAATGAACCCAAATCTGTGATGTGAGGAGGAGGTACGTACGGAAAGGAAGGATCGACTGAGTGAGGGACCCAACAGGCGGAGGAGGAGAAGCTACGGGAGGGAGCAAGAGAGAGAGAGGGAGGGAGCGACCACGCTTCCCACACACAGACACAAACACATCAGCGGACATATATCGGCACTTATATGTGTCCGCAAAGAATTTCCTCCTATGCTGAAAGCATAGAGTCACCAAGTGATGGAAGACACTTTCATGCTAGGAGTAGTGGAGTAGTGTCTGATCATTAATTTCTCAGATGAAAGGGGCAAGAAAGGATCTTTTTATTCTTGGGAGAGGGGCACACTGCGACTTGGGGGTAATTGTTGATGATGATGGTGATAGCCACAAACAGTGTCCGTGATCAAATTCCTTCTCACCAGAGAGCATAGCAATTACGACTGGGGACACACACAGACACACACACACACACACACACACACACACACACACACACACACACACAGCTTTAAAGTTCGTTGTGCCTTCGAACATTACCTCTTCAAAACCCATTGTGGGTTTTGGTGAAGGAGCCAGCCAGAACTCCGATGGACCATCGGAGATTGCCAGACTGGTTTTCCGCAAAAGAAGAGACGCGTAGCAATCTCTACATTCCTCCATGATGAGACGACTGACTGGCAGGAAGGAGGCGGAGGTGGCTCTATGGGTGTTTGGGTGGCGCCAAGAACTCGATCATCTTCATCATCATCAGGCCACCTTAAGGGAGCAAGGCGCGTTTTTACCAAAACGCGTGAAACTCACTAAAATCATTCAAAATCGCCCTGGCACACAACTGAGGGTGTTGGCTCGATATCATCATCACCACCAGAAGACGACCGGAGGGTTCCTACACTCCCGAAAGGCATTCCTGGACATTCTCAGAACAACCCCAAGAAAATGACTGTTATTCCTTCGTCAACCACGGACTCTCTCCTTGCGTCTCAAGCCGGCGGTCACAGGAGGGAGTCCGGGCGCGATATGTGTCCCGAGAGGGCTCCGTCACTCTGCACTCGTTACGTCTCAGGTTTGTGCGCACAGAGTGTCGGAGGGCAAAAATGACCTCGGATACGCTCCGTCACTTTCCTCTCCTTACCTCTCAGGTTAGCGCACAGAGAGTGTCGGAGTGCAAAAATGCCACCAGAAGAGCTCCGTAAATTTCCGCGCCTTATCTGTCAGGTTAGCGGGCACAGATTGTCGGAGGGCAAAAATGTTCCCGGAGACGCTCCGTCACTTTGCACTCCTTATTTCTCAGGACATGGGACATTGAGGGTCGGAGCTGAAAAACATGGCAACGGTGCTCAGCTAACCCTTGCTGCTGCTGCACCCTCTTCCTCCTCCTCCTTGCATTGAATGTAAGGAGGAAACATCACCTCACAATTATCGACGCCAGTACATTCCGCAGCGAGATTCCTTCATACCTGATAACATCATATGAGTCACAAGGGGAGGGAAACCAATTTTAATGCTTGGTGGCGTGACTGATAAATAGTTCCTCTTATAGCAGAGGCAAGGGACGATAATTTTGGGGCGATATTCTCACCTAGAGCAATGAACCCACATCTGTGATATGAGGAGGAGGTACGTACGGAAAGGAAGGAGCGACTGAATGAGGGACCCAACAAGAGGAGGAGGAGGAGGAGGTACGTGAGGAAGCGAGCGAGCGGGGGAGGGAGCGACCACGCTTCACACACACACACACATCAGCGGACATTTATCGACACTTATATGTGTCCGCAGAGAATTTCCTCCTATCCTGAGAGCATAGAGTTACCAAGTGATGAAAGAAACTTTCATGCAAGGAGTAGTGTCTGATCATTAATTTCTCAGATGTCAGAGGCAAGGAAGGATCTTTTTATTCTTGGGAGAGGGGGCACACTGCGACTTAGGGGTGGTTGTTGACGATGATGATGATAGCCTCAAACAGTCTCCGTGATCAAATTCCTTCTCACCAGAGAACATAGCAATTACGACGGGGTACACACACAGACACACACACACAGCTTTATAGTTCGGTGTGCCTCCGAATATAATGTCTTCAAAACCCATTGTGGGTTTTGGTGGAGGAGCCAGCCAGACCTCCGATAGACCATCGGAGATTGCTAGACTGGTTTTCTGCAAAAGAAGAGACGCTTAGCAATCTCTACATTCCTCCATGATGAGACGACTGACTGGCAGGAAGGAGGCGGAGGTGGCTCTCTGGGTGTTTGGGTGGCGCCAAGAACTCCATCATTATCATCATCATCAGGCCACCGCATGGGAGCAAAGCGCGTTTCTAAGAAAACGCGTAAAACTCACTAAAATCATTGAATATCCCCCTGGCACAGAGCGGAGGGGGTTGGCTCGACATCTTCATCATCACCACCAGAAGAAGACCGGAGGGTTCCTACACTCCCGAAAGGCATTCCTGGACATTCTCAGAACAACCCCAAGAAAATGACTGTTATTCCTCCGTCAACCACGGACTCTCTCCTTGCGTCTCAAGCCGGCGGTCACAGGAGGGAGTCCGGGCGCGATGTGTGCCCCGAGAGGGCTCCGTCACTCTGCACTAGTTACGTCTCAGGTTTGTGCGCACAGAGTGTCGGAGGGCAAAATGGCCTGGGATACGCTCCGTCACTTTCCGCTCCTTACCTCTCAGGTTAGGGCGCACAGAGTGTCGGAGTGCAAGAATTCCACCAGTAGAGCTACGTAAATTTCCGCGCCTTATTTCTCAGGTTAGTCGCGCATAGAGTGTCGGAGGGCAAAAATGGGCGAGAAGCCCCTCCATCACCTCGCGCTCCTGACTTCTCAGGTTAGCGCGAGGGCAAAAATGGTCCCGGAGACGCTCCTTTACTTTTCGCTCCTTTCCTCTCGGCCTATCACGAACATTGTATCGGAGTGCAAAAATGGTCCCGGATACTATTCGTTTCTTTTCGCTCCTTACCTCTCGCCCTATGACGCACATAGTGTTGGAGGGCAAAAATGGTCCCGGAGACGCTTCGTTACTTTTCGCTCGTTACCTCTCGGCCTATCACGCACATAGTGTCGGATGGCAAAAATGGACCCGAAGACGCTCTGTTACTTTTCGCTCCTTACCTCTTGGCCTATCACGCACATAGTGTTGGAGGGCAAAAATGGTCCCGAAGACTCTCCGTCACTTTGCGCTCCTTATCTCTCAGCCTATGGGACATTGAGGGTCGCAGCTGAAAAACAGGGTAAAGCTCCTCAGGTAACCCTTCCTGCTGCTGCACCCTCCTTCTCCTCGTCCTTGCATGGAAGGTTAGGGGGAAACATCACCTCACAATTATGGACGCCAGTAGCTTCCGCAGCGAGTGTCCTTCATACCTGAGAACATCATATGAGTCACAAGGGGAGGGAAACCACTTTTAATTCCTGGTGGCGTGTCTGATCAATAGTTCCTCTTATAGCAGAGGTAAGAGACGATTTTTTTCGGGCGACATTCTCACCTAGAGCAATGAACCCACATCTCTGATGTGAGTAGGAGGTACGTACGGAAAGGAAGGAGCAACTAAGTGAGGGACCCAAAAGGAGGAGGAGGAGGAGGTACATGAGGGAGCGAGCGAGCGAATGAGGGAGCGACCACGCTTCCCATACACACACACACACACACACACACACACACACACTCACACACACACATCAGAGGACATTTACCGACACTTATATGTGTCCGCAGGGAATTCCCTCCTATGCTGAGAGCATAGAGTCACCAAGTGATGGAAGACACTTTCATGCTAGGAGTCGTGTCTGATCATTAATCTCTCAGATGCCAGAGGCAAGGAAGGATATTTTTTTTCTTGGGAGAGGGGCACACTTCGACTTCGGGGTGATTGTTGATGATGATGGTGATTGTCTCAAACAGTCTCTGTGATCAACTTCCATCTCACCAGAGAGCATAGTAATTACGACGGGGGGCACGTACACACACACACAAACACAAACAGCTTTAAAGTTCGGTGTGCCTCCGAACATAATCTCTTCAAAACCCATTGTGGGTTTTGGTGGAGGAGCCAGCCAGAACTCCGATGGACCATCGGAGATTGCTAGACTGCTTTTCCGCAAAAGAAGAGACGCGTAGCAATCTCTACATTCCTCCATGATGGGACGACTGACAAGATTCGGTAGGCAAGATTCGGAGTTGGCTCTCTGGGTGTTGGGGGCGCCAACAAAGCCATCATCATCATCAATCGTCCACCGCAGGGGAGCAAAGGGCTTTTCTACCAAAACGCGTAAAACTCAATGAAATCATTGAAAATCGCCCTGGCACACAGTGGAGGTGGCTGGCTCGACATCATCATCATCACCACCAGAAGACGACCGGAGGCGTCCTAGACGCCCGAAAGGTATTCTTAGACATTCTCAGAAAAACCCCTAAAAAATGTCTGTTATTCCTCCGTCAATCTCGCACTTTCTCCTTGCATCTCAGGCCAGCGGTCACAGGAGGAAGTCCCTGCGCGACATGTGCCCCGAGAGGGGTCCGTCACTCTGTACTCGTTACGTCTCAGGTTTGTTCGCACAGAGTGTCGGAGGGCAAAAATGACCTCGGATATGCTCCGTCACTTTCCGCTCCTTACCTCTCAGGTTAGCGAGCACAGATTGTCGGAGGGCAAAAATGGCCTCAGATACGCTCCGTCACTTTCCGCTCCTTACCTGTCAGGTTAGCGCACACAGAGTGTCGGAGTGCAAAAATTCCACCAGAAGCGCTGCGTAAATTTGCGCTCCTTACCTCTCAGGTTAACACGCAGAGAGTGTCTGAGGGCAAAAATGCCCACGGATGCGCTCCGTCACTTTCCCCCCCTTACCTCTCAGGTTAGCGCACACACACTGTCGTAGTGCAAAAATGACACAAGAAGCGCTCCGTAAATTTGCGCGTTTATCTCTCAGGTTAGCAAGGACAAAGTGTCGAAGGGCAAAAATGGGCTTGGAGCCGCTCCGTCACTTCGCGCTCCTTACTTCTCAGGTTAGCGAGCGCAGAGTGTCGGAGGGCAAAAATGGTTCCGGGGACGCTTTGTTACTTTTCGCTCCTTTCCTCTCGGCCTATCACGCACATAGTGTCGGAGGGCGAAAATGGTCCCGGACACGTTCCGTCGCTTTGCCCTCCATATCTCTCAGCCTATGGGACATTGAGGGTCGGAGCTGAAAAACATGGCAAAGGTTTTCAGCTAACCCCTGCTGCTGATGCACCCTCCTCCTCCTCGTCCTTGCATCGAAGGTAAGGAGGAAACATCACCTCACAATTATCGACGCCAGTAGCTTCCGCAGCGAGTTTTCTTCATACCTAATAACATCATATGAGTCACAAGGGGAGGGAAACCACTTTCAATGCCTGGTGGCGTGTCTGATCAATAGTTCCTCTTACAGCAGAGGTAAGGGACGATATTTTTCGGGCGACAGTCTCACCTTGAGCAATGAACACACATCTGTGATGTGAGGAGGAGGTACGTACTGAAAGGATGGAGCGACTCAGTGAGGGACCAAAAAGGAGGAGGAGGAGGAGGTACGTGAGGGAGCGAGCAAGCGAATGAGGGAGCGACCACGCTTCCCACACACACACACACACACAAACACACACATACACACACGCACACACACACACACACACACATACACACACACACACACACACACACACACACACACACACACACACACACACATCAGCGGACATTTACCGACACTTATATGTGTCCGCAGGGAATTCCCTCCTAAGCTGAGAACATAGAGTCACCAAGTGATGGAAGACACTTTCATGCTAAGAGTAGTGTCTGATCATTAATTTTTCAGATGCCAGAGACAAGGAAGGAACTTTTTATTCTTGGGAGAGGGGGCACACTTCGACTTGGTGGTGATTGTTGATGATGATGGTGATAGTCTCAAACAGTCCCTGTGATCAACTTCCTTCTCAACAGAGAGCATAGTAATTACGACGGGGGGCACGTACACAAACACACACAAACAGAAACAGCTTTAAAGTTCGGTGTGCCTCCGAACATAATCTCTTCAAAACCCATTGTGGGTTTTGGTGGAGGAGCCAGCCAGAACTCCGATGGACCATCGGAGATTGCTAGACTGGTTTTCCGCAAAAGAAGAGACGCGTAGCAATCTCTACATTCCTCCATGATGGGACGACTGACTGGTAGGCAAGATTCGGAGTTGGCTCTCTGGGTGTTGGGGGCGCCAACAAAGCCATCATCATCATCAATCGTCCACCGCAGGGGAGCAAAGGGCTTTTCTACCAAAACGCGTAAAACTCAATGAAATCATTGAAAATCGCCCTAGCACACAGTGGAGGTGGCTGGCTCGACATCATCATCATCACCACCAGAAGACGACCGGAGGCGTCCTAGACGCCCGAAAGGTATTCTTAGACATTCTCAGAAAAACCCCTAAAAAATGTCTGTTATTCCTCCGTCAATCTCGCACTTTCTCCTTGCATCTCAGGCCAGCGGTCACAGGAGGAAGTCCCTGCGCGACATGTGCCCCGAGAGGGGTCCGTCACTCTGTACTCGTTACGTCTCAGGTTTGTTCGCACAGAGTGTCGGAGGGCAAAAATGACCTCGGATATGCTCCGTCACTTTCCGCTCCTTACCTCTCAGGTTAGCGAGCACATATTGTCGGAGGGCAAAAATTCCACCAGAAGCGCTGCGTAAATTTGCGCTCCTTACCTCTCAGGTTAACACGCAGAGAGTGTCTGAGGGCAAAAATGCCCACGGATGCGCTCCGTCACTTTCCCCCCCTTACCTCTCAGGTTAGCGCACACACACTGTCGTAGTGCAAAAATGACACAAGAAGCGCTCCGTTAATTTGCGCGTTTATCTCTCAGGTTAGCAAGGACAAAGTGTCGAAGGGCAAAAATGGGCTTGGAGCCGCTCCGTCACTTCGCGCTCCTTACTTCTCAGGTTAGCGAGCACAGAGTGTCGGAGGGCAAAAATGGTTCCGGGGACGCTTTGTTACTTTTCGCTCCTTTCCTCTCGGCCTATCACGCACATAGTGTCGGAGGGCGAAAATGGTCCCGGACACGTTCCGTCGCTTTGCGCTCCATATCTCTCAGCCTATAGGACATTGAGGGTCGGAGCTGAAAAACATGGCAAAGGTGTTCAGCTAACCCCTGCTGCTGATGCACCCTCCTCCTCCTCGTCCTTGCATCGAAGGTAAGGAGGAAACATCATCTCACAATTATCGACGCCAGTAGCTTCCGCAGCGAGTTTTCTTCATACCTGAGAACATCATATGAGTCACAAGGGGAGGGAAACCACTTTCAATGCCTGGTGGCGTGTCTGATCAATAGTTCCTCTTACAGCAGAGGTAAGGGACGATATTTTTCGGGCGACAGTCTCACCTTGAGCAATGAACCCACATCTGTGATGTGAGGAGGAGGTACGTACTGAAAGGATGGAGCGACTCAGTGAGGGACCAAAAAGGAGGAGGAGGAGGAGGTACGTGAGGGAGCGAGCAAGCGAATGAGGGAGCGACCACGCTTCCCACACACACACACACACACACAAACACACACATACACACACGCACACACACACACACACACATACACACACACACACACACACACACACACACACACACACACACACACACACACACACACACACACACACACACACACATCAGCGGACATTTACCGAAACTTATATGTGTCCGCAGGGAATTCCCTCCTAAGCTGAGAACATAGAGTCACCAAGTGATGGAAGACACTTTCATGCTAAGAGTAGTGTCTGATCATTAATTTTTCAGATGCCAGAGACAAGGAAGGAACTTTTTATTCTTGGGAGAGGGGGCACACTTCGACTTGGTGGTGATTGTTGATGATGATGGTGATAGTCTCAAACAGTCTCTGTGATCAACTTCCTTCTCAACAGAGAGCATAGTAATTACGACGGGGGACACGCACACACACACACACACACACACACACACACACACACACACACACACACACACACACACAGACACAGCTTTAAAGTTCGGTGTGCCTCCGAACATAATCTCTTCAAAACCCATTGTGGGTTTTGGTGGAGGAGCCAGCCAGAACTTCGATGGGCCATCGGAGATTGCTAGACTGGTTTTCCGGAAAAGAAGAGACGCGTAGCAATCTCTACATTCCTCCATGATGGGACGACTGACTGGTATGCAAGATTCGGAGGTGGCTCTCCGGGTGTTGGGGCGCCAAAAAATTCACCATCATCATCATCATCAGGCCACCGCAGGGGAGCAAAGGGCTTTTGTACCAAAACGCGTAAAACTCAATGAAATCATTGAAAATCGCCCTAGCACACAGCGGAGGGGGCTGGCTCGACATCAACATCATCACCACCAGAAGACGACCGGAGGCGTCCTAGACGGCCGAAAGGCATTCTTAGACATTCTCAGAACAACCCCTAAAAAATGTCTGTTATTCCTCCGTCAACCTCGGAATTTCTCCTTGTATCTCAGGCCAGCGGTCATAGGAGGAAGTCCAGACGCGATATGTGCCCCGAGAGTGGTCCGTCACTCTGCTCTCGTTACGTCTCAGGTTTGTGCGCACAGAGTGTCGGAGGGCAAAAATGGCCTCGGATACGCTCCGTCACTTTCCGCTCCTTACCTCTCAGGTTAGCGCACAAAGAGTGTCGGATTGCAAAAATTCCACCAGAAGCGCTCCGTAAATTTGCGCTCCTTACCCCTCAGGTTAGGGCGCAGAGAGTGTCTGAGGGCAAAAATGCCCACGGATTCGCTCCGTTACTTTCACCCCCTTACGTCTCATGTTAGCGCACACAGAGTGTCGGAGTGCAAAAATGACACCAGAAGGGCTCCGTAAATTTCCGCGCTTTATCTCTCAGGTCAACGAGGACAAAGTGTCGGAGGACAAAAATGGGCTTGGAGCCGCTACGTCACTTCGGGCTCCTTACTTCTCAGGTTAGCGTGCACAGAGTGTCGGAGGGCAAAAATGCTTCCGGGGACGCTCCGTTACTTTTCGCTCCTTTCCTCTCGGCCTATCACGCACATAGTGTCGGAGGGCGAAAATGGTCCCGGAGACGTTCCGTCGCTTTCCGCTCCGTATCTCTCAGCGTATGGGACTTTGAGGGTCGGAGCTGAAAAACATGGCAAAGGTGTTCAGCTAACCCCTGCTGCTGATGCACCCTCCTCCTCGTCCTTGCATGGAAGGTAAAGGGGAAACATCCCCTCACAATTATCGACGCCAGTAGCTTCCGCAGCGAGTTTCCTTCATATCTGAGAATATCATATGAGTCACAAGGGGAGGGAAACCACTTTTAATGCCTGGTGGCGTGTCTGATCAATAGTTCCTCTTATAGCAGAGGTAAGGGACGATATTTTTCGGGCGACAGTCTCACCTAGAGCAATCTGTGATGTGAGGATGAGGTACGTACTGAAAGGAAGGAGCGACTCAGTGAGGGACCCAAAAGGAGGAGGAGGAGGAGGTACGTGAGGGAGGGAGCGAGCGAATGAGGGAGCGACAACGCTTCCCACACACACACACATACACACACACACACACACACACACACACACACACACACACGCACACACACACACACACACACACACACACACACACACACACACACACACACACACACACACACACATCAGAGGACATTTACCGACACTTATGTGTGTCCGCAGGGAATTCCCTTCTATGCTGAGAGCATAGAGTCACCAAGTGATAGAAGACACTTTCATGCTAGGAGTAGTGTCTGATCATTAATTTCTCAGATGCCAGAGGCAAGGAAGGAACTTTTTATTCTTGGGAGAGGGGGCACACTTCGACTTGGGGGTGATTGTTGATGATGATGGTGATAGTTTCAAAGAGTCTTTTTGATCAACTTCCTTCTCACCAGAGAGCATAGTAATTACGATGGGGGACACACACACACACACACACACACACACACACACACACACACACACACACACACACACACACACACACACACACACACACAGAGCTTTAAAGTTCGGTGTGCCCCCGAACATAATCTCTTCAAAACACATTGTGGGTTTTGTTGGAGGAGCCAGCCAGAACTCCGATGGGCCATCGAAGATTGTTAGACTGGTTTTCCGCAAAAGAAGAGACGCGTAGCAATCTCTACATTCCTCCATGATGGGACGACTGACTGGTAGGCAAGATTCGGAGGTGGCTCTCTGGGTGTTGGTGGCGCAAACAAAGCCACCATCATCATCATCATCAGGGCACCGCAGGGGAGCAAAGGGCTTTTCTACTAAAACGCGTAAAACTCAATGAAATCATTGAAAATCGCCCTAGCACACAGCGGAGGGGGCTGGCTCGACATCATCATCATCACCACCAGAAGACGACCGGAGGCGTCCTAGACGGCCGAAAGGCATTCTTAGACATTCTCAGAAAAACCCCTATAAAATGTCTGTTTTTCCTCCGTCAACCTCGGACTTTCTCCTTGTATCTCAGGCCAGCGGTCATAGGAGGAAGTCCGGGCGCGATATGTGCCCGAGAGGGGTCCGTCACTCTGCACTCGTTACGTCTCAGGTTTGTGCGCACAGAGTGTCGGAGGACAAAAATGGCCTCGGATACGCTCCGTCACTTTCCGCTCCTTACCTCTCAGGTTAGCGGGCACAGAGTGTCCGAGGGCAAAAATGGCCTCAGATACGCTCCGTCACTTTCTGCTCCTTACCTGTCAGGTTAGCGCACACAGAGTGTCGGAGTGCAAAAATCCCACCAGAAGCGCTACGTAAATTTGCGCTCCTTACCTCTCAGGTTAGCGCGCAGAGAGTGTCTGAGGGCAAAACTGCCCACGGATGCGCTCCGTCACTTTCCCCCCCTTACCTCTCAGGTTAGCGCACACAGAGTGTCGTAGTGCAAAAATGACACCAGAAGCGCTCCGTAAATTTCCGCGGTTTATCTCTAAGGTTAGCGAGGACAAAGTGTTGGAGAGCAAAAAGCTTGGAGCCGCTCAATCACTTCGCGCTCTTTACTTCTCAGGTTAGCGCGCACAGAGTGTCGGAGGGCAAAAATGGTTCAGGGGACGCTCCGTTACTTTTCGCTCCTTTCCTCTCGGCCTATCACGCACATAGTGTCGGAGGGCGAGAATGGTCTCGGAGAGGTTCCGTCACTTTGCGCTTCTTATCTCTCAGCCTATGGGACATTGAGGGTGCGAGATGAAAAACATGGCAAAGGTGTTCAGCTAACCCCTGCTGCTGATGCACCCTCCTCCTCCTCGTCCTTGCATGGAAGGTAAAGGTAAATCCCCCCCTTACCTCTCAGGTAAGGGGGGGAAAGTGACTGAGTGCATCCGTGGGCATTTTTGCCCTCAGACACTCTCTGCGCGCTAACCTGAGAGGTAAGGAGCGCAAATTTACGCAGCGCATCTGGTGGAATTTTTGCACTCCGACACTCTGTGCCTGCTAACCTGAGAGGTAAGGAGCTGAAAGTGACGGAGCGTATCCGCGGCCATTTTTGCCCTTCGACACTCTGTGCGAACAAACCTGAGACGTAACGAGTGCAGAGTGACGGACCCCTCTCGGGCACATTTCGTGCACGGACTTCCTCCTATGACCGCTGGCCTGAGATACAAGGAGAAAGTCCAAGGTTGACGGAGGAATAATAGACATTTTTTAGGGGTTTTTCTGAGAATGTCTAAGAATGCCTTTCGGCCGTCTAGGACGCCTCCGGTCGTCTTCTGGTGGTGATGATGATGATGTCGAGCCAGCCCCCTCCGCTGTGTGCAAGGGCGATTTTCAATGATTTCATTGAGTTTTACGCGTTTTGGTAGAAAAGCCCTTTACCCCCTGCGGTGGCCTGATGATGATGATGATGGTGGCTTTGTTGGCGCCCCCAACACCCAGAGAGCCACTTCGGAATCTTGCCTACCAGTCAGTCGTCCCATCATGGAGGAATATAGAGATTGCTACGCGTCTCTTCTTTTGGGGAAAACCAGTCTAGCAATCTCCGATGGCCCATCGGAGTTCTGGTTGACTCCTCCACCAAAACCCACAATGGGTTTTGAAGAGATGATGTTCGGAGTCACACCGAACTTTAAAGCTGTGTGTGTGTGTGTGTGTGTGTGTGTGTGTGTGTGTATGTGTGTGTGTGTGTGTGTGTGTGTGTGTGTGTGTCCCATCGTAATTACTATGCTGTCTGTTGAGAAGGAAGTTGATCACAGCGACTGTTTGAGACTATCACCATCATCATCAACAGTCAGCCCCAAGTCGAAGTGTGCCCCCTCTCCCAAGAATAAAAAGTTCCTTCCTTGCCTCTGGCATCTGAGAAATTAATGATCAGACACTACTCCTAGCATGAAAGTGTCTTCCATCACTTGGTGACTCTATGCTCTCAGCATAAAAGGGAATTTGGTGTCTGTGTGTGTGTGTGTGTGTGTGTGTGTGTGTGTGTGTGTGTGTGTGTGTGTGTGTGTTTGTGTGTGTGTGTGTGTGTGTGTGTGTGTGTGTTTGTGTGCGTGTGTGTGTGTGTGTGTGTGTGTGTGTGTGTGTGTGTGTGTGTGTGTGTGTGTGGGAAGCGTTGTCGCTCCCTCATTCGCTCGCTCGCTCCCTCACGTACCTCTTCCTCCTTCTCCTTTTGGGTCCCTCACTGAGTCGCTCCTTCCTTTCAGTAAGTACCTCATCCTCATATCACAGGTGTGGGTTCATTGCTCTAGGTGAGACTGTCGCCCGAAAAATATCGTCCCTTACCTATGCTATAAGAGGAACTATTGATAAGACACGCCACCAGGCATTAAAAGTGGTTTCCCTACCCTTGTGACTCATATGATGTTCTCAGATATGAAGGAAACTCACTGGGGAAGCTACTGGCGTCGATAATTGTGAGGTGATGTTTCCCCTTTACCTTCCATGCAAGGACGAGGAGGAGGAGGGTGCATCAGCAGCAGGGGTTAGCTGAACACCTTTGCCATGTTTTTCAGCTCGCACCCTCAATGTCCCATAGGCTGAGAGATAAGAAGCGCAAAGTGACGGAACCTCTCCGGGACCATTCTCGCCCTCCGACATTATGTGCGTGATAGGCCGAGAGGAAAGGAGCGAAAAGTAACGGAGCGTCCCCTGAACCATTTTTGCCCTCCGACACTCTGTGCGCGCTAACCTGAGAAGTAAAGAGCGCGAAGTGATTGAGCGGCTCCAAGCTTTTTGCTCTCCAACACTTTGTCCTCGCTAACCTTAGAGATAAACCGCGGAAATTTACGGAGCGCTTCTGGTGTCATTTTTGCACTACGACACTCTGTGTGCGCTAACCTGAGAGGTAAGGGGGGGAAAGTGACGGAGCGCATCCGTGGGCAGTTTTGCCCTCAGACACTCTCTGCGCGCTAACCTGAGAGGTAAGGAGCGCAAATTTACGTAGCGCTTCTGGTGGGATTTTTGCACTCCGACACTCTGTGTGCGCTAACCTGACAGGTAAGGAGCGGAAAGTGACGGAGCGTATCTGAGGCCATTTTTGCCCTCCGACACTCTGTGCCCGCTAACCTGAGAGGTAAGGAGCGGAATGTAACGGAGCGTATCCGAGGTCATTTTTGCCCTCCGACACTCTGTGCGCGCTAACCTGAGAAGTAATGAGCGCGAAGAGACGGAGCGGCTCCTGGACCATTTTTGCTTTCCGACACTAAGTGCGCGCTAACCTAAGAGATAAGTCGCGGAAATTTACGGAGCGCTTCTGGTAGCATTTTTCCACTCCGACACTCTGTGCGCGCTAACTGGAGAGTTAAGGAGCGGAAAGTGGCGGAGCGCAACCGAGGCCATTTTTGCCCTCCGACACTCTGTGCGCGATAACCTTAGAGGTAAGGAGCGCAAATTTACGGATCGCTTCTGGTGGCATTTTTGCACTCCGACACTCTGTGCGCGCTAACCTGAGAGGTAAGAAGCGGAAAGTGACGGAGGGCATCCGAGGCCATTTTTGCCCTCCGACACTCTGTGCACGATAACCTGAGAGGTAAGGAGCACAGATTTTCGGAGCGCTTCTGGTGGCATTTTTCCGCTCCGACACTTTGTGCGCGATAACCTGAGAGGTAATAAGCGGAAAGTGACGGAGCGTATCCGATGCCATTTTTGCCCTCCGACACTTCCATGCAAGGAGGAGGAGGAAGAGGGTGCAGCAGCAACAAGGGTTAGCTGAGCACCTTTGCCATGTTTCTCAGCTCAGACTCTCAGTGTCCCATAGGCTGAGAGATATGAAGCGGAAAGTGACGGAGCGTCTCCAGGACTAATTTTTTTTGCTCTTTGACACTATGTGCGTGATAGGCCGAGAGGAAAGGAGCGAAAAGTGACGGAGCGGCTCCGGGCACATTTTTGCCCTCCGACAGTCTGTGCGTGCTAACCTGAGAGGTAAGGAGCGCAAATTTACGGAGCGCTTCTGGTGGCATATTTGCACTTCGACACTCTGTGCGCGCTAACCTGACAAGTAAGGAGCGGAAAGTGACGGAGCGTATCCGAGGCCATTTTTGCCCTCTGACACTCCGTGCGCACAAACCTGAGACGTAACGATTGCAGAGTGACGGAGCCCTCTCGGGGCACATGTCGCGCCCGGACTCCCTCCTGTGACCACTGGCCAGAGACTCAACAAGAGAGTCCGATGTTGACGGAGGAATCACAGACATTTTTAGGGGGTTTTCTTAGAATGTCCAGGAATGCCGTTCGGGCGTCTAGGACCCCTCCGGTCGTCTTCCGGTGGTGATGATGATGTCGAGCCAGCCCCCTGCGCTGTGTACCAGGGCGATTTTCAATGATTTAAGTGAGTTTTACGCGTTTCGGTGGAAACACGCTTTGCTCCTCTGCGGTGGCCTGATGATGATGATGATGATGGTGTTGTTGTCGCCCACTCAACACCCATAGAGCCACCTCCGCCTCCTGCCTGCCAGTCAGTCGTCCCATCACGGAGGAATGTCGAGATTGCTAGGCGTCTCGTCTTTTCCGGAAAACCAGTCTAGCAATCTCCGATGGTCCATCTGAGTTCTTGCTGGCTCCCCCACCAAAACCCACAATGGGTTTTGAAGAGATTATGTTTGGAGGCACACCAGACTTTAAAGCTGTATGTGTATGTGTGTGTGTGTGTGTGTGTGTGTGTGTGTGTGTGTGTGTGTGTCTGTGTGTGGGATGCGTGGTCGCTCCCTCCCTCGCTCGCTCGCTCCCTCCCGTACCTCCTCCTCCTCTTCCTCCTGTTGGGTCCCTCACTCAGCCGCTCCTTCCTTTCCTAACTACCTCCTCCTCATATCAGAGATGTGGGTTCATTGATCTAGGTGAGAATGTCGCCCCAAAAATATCGTCCATTACCTCTGCTATAAGACGAACTATTGATCAGACACGCCACCAGGCATTAAAAGTGGTTTCCCTCCCCTTGTGACTCATATGATGTTCTCAGGTATGAAGGAAACTAGCTGCGGAAGCTACTGGCGTCGATAATTGTGAGTTGATATTTCCCCCTTACCTTCCATGCAAGGAGTAGGAGGAGGAGGGTGCATCAGCAGCAGGTGTTAGCTGAACACCTTTGCCATGTTTTTCAGCTCCGACCCTCAATGTCCCATAGGCTGAGAGATAAGGAGCGCAAAGTGACGGAACCTCTCCGGGACCATTTTTGGCCTCCGACACTATGTGCGTGATAGGCCGAGAGTAAAGGAGCGCAAAGTGACGGAGCGTCCCCGAAACCATTTTTGCCCTCCGACACTCAGTGCGCGCTAACCTGAGAAGTAAGGAGCGCGAAGTGACGGAGCGGCTCCAAGCCCATTTTTGCCCTCCGACACTTTGTCCTTGCTAACCTGAGAGATAAAGCGCGGAAATTTACGGAGCGCTTCTGGTTAGCGCGCACAGAGTGTCGGAGTGGAAAAATGCCACCAGAAGCGCTCCGTAAATATCCGCGACTTATCTCTTAGGTTAGCGCGCACTTAGTGTCGGACAGCAAAAATGTGCACGGAGCCGCTCCGTCTCTTCGCGCTCCTTACTTCTCAGGTTAGCGCGCACAGAGTGTCGGAGGGCAAAAATGGCCTCGGATACGCTCCGTTACTTTCCGCTCCTTACCTCTCAGGTTAGCGCCCACAGAGTGTCGGAGTGCAAAAATGCCACCAGAAGCGCTCCGTAAATTTCCGCGTCTTATCTCTGAGGTTAGCACGCACAGAGTGTCGGAGGGCAAAAATGTGCCCAGAGCCGCTCCGTCACTTCGCGCTCCTTACTTCTCACGTTAGCGGGAACAGAGTGTCGTAGGGCAAAAATGGTCGCGGAGACTCTCCGTTACTTTTCGCTCTTTCCCTCTCGTCCTATCACGCACATAGTGTCAAAGGGCCAAAATAGTCCCGGAGACGCTCCGTCACTTTCCGCTTCATATCTCTCAGCCTATGGGACATTCAGGGTCAGAGCTGAGAAACATGGCAAAGGTGCTCAGCTAACCCTTGATGCTCCTGCAACCTCTTCCTCCTCCTCCTTGCATGGAAGTGTCGGAGGGCAAAAATGGCATCGGATACGCTCCGTCACTTTTCGCTCCTTACCTCCCAGGTTATCGCGCACAGAGTGTCGGAGCGCAAAAATGCCACCAGAAGCGCTCCGTAAATCTGTGCTCCTTACCTCTCAGGTTAGCGCTCACAGAGTGTCGGAGGTCAAAAATGGCTTCGGATACGCTCCGTCACTTTCCGCTCCTTACCTCTCAGGTTAGCGCGCACAGAGTGTCGGAGTGCAAAAATGCCACCAGAAGCGATCCGTAAATTTGCACTCATTACCTCTAAGGTTATCGCGCACAGAGTGTCGGAGGGCAAAAATGGCTTCGGATGCGTTCAGCCACTTTCCGCTCCGTACCTCTCCGGTTAGCGAGCACAGAGTGTCGGAGGGCAAATGTGGTTCCGGAGACCCTCCATCACTTTCCGCTCCTTATCTCTCAGCCTATAGGACATAGAGGGTCGGAGCTGAAAAACATGGTAAAGGTCCTCAGCTAACCCTTGCTGCTACTGCACCCTCCTCCTCCTCCTCATTGCATGGAAGGTAAGGGGGAAACATCACCTCACAATCATCGGCGCCAGTAGCTTCCGCAGCGAGTATCCTTCATACCTGAGAACATCATATGAGTCACAAGGGGAGGGAAACCACTTTTAATGCCTGATGGCGTATCTAATCAATAGTTCCTCTTAGAGTTAAGGAACGATATTTTTGGGGCAACATTCTCACCTAGTGGAATGAACCCACATCTGTGATGTGAGGAGGAGGTACGTACGGAAAGGAAGGAGTGACTGAGTGAGGGACCCAACAGGAGGAGGAGGAGGAGGTACGGGAGGGAGCGAGAGAGCAAATAAGGGAGCGACCACGCTTCCCACACACACACACACACACACACACACACACACACACACACACACACACACACACACAAACACACACACACACAGACATCAGCGGACATTTATCGACACTTATATGTGTCCGGAGAGAATTTCCTCCTATTCTGAGAGCATAGAGTCACCAAGTGATGGAAGACACTTTCATGCTAGGAGTAGTGTCTGATGATTAATTTCTCAGATGCCAGAGGCAAGGATGGATCTTTTTATTCTTGGGAGAGGGAACACACTGCGACTTGGGGGTGATTGTTGATGATGATGATGACAGTCGCAAATAGTCTCCGTGATCAAATTCCTTCTCACCAGAGAGGATAGCAATTACGACGGGGGACACACACACGCACACACATACACAGCTTTAAAGTTCGGCGTGCCTCCGAACATAATCTCTTCAAAACCCATTGTGGGTTTTGGTGGAGGAGCCAGCCAGAACTCCGAAGGACCATCGGAGATTGCTAGACTGGTTTTCCGGAAATGAAGAGACGCGTAGCAATCTCTGCATTCATCCATGATGGGACGACTGACTGGCAGGCAGGAGTCGGAGGTGGCTCTCTGGGTGATCGGGTGCGCCAACACAACCATCATCATCATCATCATCAGGCCACCGCAGGGGAGCAAAGCGCGTTTCTAACAAAACGCGTAAATTCACAAAAATCATTGAAAATCGCCCTGGCACACAGGGGAGGAGGCTGGCTCGACATCATCATCATCACCCCCAGAAGACTACCGGGGGGCCCTAGACGCCCGAACGGCATTCTTGGTCATTCTCAGAAAAACCCCTAAAAAATGTCTGTTATTCCTGTGTAAACCACGGACACTCTCGTTGCGTCTCAGGCCAGCGGTCACAGGAGGGAGTCCGGGCGCGACATGTGCCCCGAGAGGGCTCCGTCACTCTGCACTCGTCAGTCTCAGGTTTGTGCGCAGAGAGTGTCGAAGGGCAAAAATGGCATCGGATACGCTCCCTCACTTTCCACTCATTACCTCTCAGGTTATCGCGCACAGAGTGTCGGAGGGCAAAAGTGCCACCAAAAGTGCTCCGTAAATCTGTGCTCCTTACCTATCAGGTTAGCGCGCACAGAGTGTCGGAGTGGAAAAATGCCAACAGAAGCGCTCCGTAAGTTTCCGGGACTTATCTCTTAGGTTAGTGCGCACATAGTGTCGGAGAGCAAAAATAGGCCAGGAGCCGCTCCGTCACTTCGCGCTCCTTCCTTCTCAGGTTAGCGCGCACAGAGTGTCGGAGGGCATAAATGGTCCCGGAGACGCTAAATTACTTTTCGCTCCTTCACTCTCGGCCTATCACGCACATAGTATCGGATCTCAAAAATGGCCCCGGAGACGCTCCCTTAGTTTTCGATCCTTACCTCTCGGCCTATCACGCACATAGTTTCGGAGGGCAAAAATGGTCCCGGAGATGCTCCCTCACTTTGCGCCCCTTATCTCTCAGCCTATGGGAAATTGAGGGTCGGAGCTGTAAAACAGGGTAAAGGTGCTCAGCTAACCCTTGCTGCTGCTGCATCCTCCCCCTCCTCCTCCTTGCATGGAAGGTAAGGGGGAAACATCACCTCACAATTATCGGCGCCAGTAGCTTCCGTAGCGAATTTCCTTCATACCTGAGAACATCATATGAGTCACAAGGGGAGGGAAACCACTTTTAATGCCTGGTGGCGTATCTGATAAATAGTTCCTCTTATACTAGAGGTAAGGAACGATATTTTTGGGGCGACATTCTCACCTAGAGGAATGAACACACATCTGTGATGTGAGGAGGAGGTACGTACGGAAAGGAAGGAGTGACTGAGTGAGGGACCCAACAGGAGGAGGAGGAGGAGGTACGGGAGGGAGCGAGCGAGCGAATAAGGGAGCGACCACGCTTCCCACACACACACACACACACACACACACACACACACAGACACACAGACATCAGCGGACATTTATCGAGACTTATATGTGTCCGCAGCGAATTTCCTCCTATGCTGAGAGCATAGAGTCACCAAGTGATGGAAGACACTTTCATGCTAGGAGTAGTGTCTGATCATTAATTTCTCATATGCCAGAGGCAAGGAAGGATCTTTTTTTTCTTGAGAGAGGGAACACACTCCGACTTGGGGGTGACTGTTGATGATGACGATGACAGTCGCAAATACTCTCCGTGATCAAATTCCTTCTCACCAGAGAGCACAGCAATTACGACGGGGGACACACACATACACACATACACAGCTTTAAAGTTCGGTGTGCCTCCGAACATAATCTCTTCAAAAACCATTGAGGCTTTTGGTGGAGGAGCCAGCCAGAACTCCGAAGGAGCAACTGAAATTGCTAGACTGGTTTTCCGGAAAAGAAGAGACGTGTAGCAGTCTCTACATTCCTCCATGATGGGACGACTGAGTGGCAGGCAGGAGTCGGAGGTGGTTCTCTGGGTGTTGGGGGGCGCCAACAACACCATCATGATCATCATCTTCAGGCCACCGCAGGGGAGCAAAGCGCGTTTCCACGAAAACGCGTAAAACTCAGTAAAATCAATGAAAATCGCCCTGGCACACAGAGGAGGGGGCTGGCTCGACATCATCATCGTCACCACCAGAAGAGGACCGGGGTGGTCCTCGAAACCCGAAAGGCATTCCTGGACATTCTCAGAAAAATCCCTGTAAAATGTTTGTTATTCCTCCGTCAACCACGGACTCTCTCGTTGCGTCTCAGGCTAGCGGTCCCAAGAGGGAGTACGGGCGCGGCATGTATCCCGAGAGCGCTACGTCACACTGCACTCGTTACGTCTCAGGTTTGTGCCCATAGAGTGTCGGAGGGCAAAAATGGCTTTGGATACGCTCCGTCACTTTCCGCCCCTTACATCTCAGGTTATCGCGCACAAAGTGTCGGAGCTCAGAAATGCCACCAATAGCGCTCCGTAAATCTGCGTTCCTTACCTCTTAGCTTAGCGCGCACACAGTGTTGGAGGGCAAAAATGTCTTCTGATACGCTCCGTCACTTTCCGCTCCTTACCTCTCAGGTTAGGGCGCAAAGGGTGTCGGAGGGTAAAAATGCCACCAGAAGTGATCCGTAAATTTGCATTCCTTACCTCTTAGGTTATCGCACACAGAGTGTCGGAGGGCAAAAAAGGCCTCGGATATGCTCTGTCACTTTCCGCTCCTTACCTCTCGGGTTAGCTCGCAAATAGTGTCGGAGTGGAAAAATGCCACCAGAAGCGCTCCGTAAATTTCCGCGCCTTATCTCTCAGGTTAGAGCGCACAGAGTGTCGGAGAGCAAAAATGGGCACGGAGCCACTCCCTCACTTCGCGCTCCATACTTTTCAGGTTAGCGCGCACAGAGTCTTGAAGGGCAAAAATTGTCCCGGAGACGCTCCGCTACTTTTCGGTCCTTTCCTCTCGGCCTATCACGCACATAGTGTCGGAGGACAAAAATGGTCCAAGACCCGCTCCGTTACTTTTCGCTCCTTACCTCTCGACCTATCACGCACAGTGTCGGAGTGCAAAAATGGTCCCGGAGACGCTCCATCACTTTACGCTCCTTATCTCTCAGGCTATGGGACATTGAGGGTCGGTGCTGAATAACGTGGGAAAGGTGCTCAGCTAACCCTTGCTGCTGCTGCACCCTCTTCCTCCTCCTCCCTGCATGGAAGGTAAGTGTGAAACATCTCCTCATAATTATCGACGCCAGTAGCTTCCGCAGCGAGTTTCCTTCATACCTGAGAACATCATATGAGTCACATGGGAAGGGAAACCAATTTTAATTCTTTGTGGAGTGTCTGATCAGTTTCCTGTTATAACAGAGTTAAGGGACGATATTTCTGGGGCGACATTCTCACCTAAAGCAATGAATTCACATCTGTGATGTGAGGAGGAGGTATTTACGGAAAGGAATGAGCGACTGAGCGAGGGACCGAACAGGAGGAGGAGGAGGAGGAGGTTTGGGAGGAAGCGAGCGAGCGAGGGAGGGATCGACCACGCTTCCCATACACACACACACACACACACACACACACACACACACACACACACACACACACACACACACACACACACACACATCAACGGACATTTATCGACACTAATATGTTTCCGCAGAGAATTTCCTCCTATGATGAGAGCATAGAGTCACCAAGTGATGGAAGACACTTTCATGCAAGGAGTAGTGTCTGATGATTAATTTCTCAGATACCAGAGGCAAGGAAGGATCTTTTATTCTTGGGAAAGGGGACACACTGCCACTTGGGGTTGATTGTTAACGATGATGACGATAGCAGCAAACAGTCTCCTTAATCAAATTCCTTCTCACCAGAGAGCATAGTAATTACGACGGGGGACACACACACACACACACACACACACACACACACACACACACACAGCTTTAAAATTCGCTGTGCCTCCGAAAACAATGTCTTCAAAACCCATTGAAGGTTTTGGTGGAGGAGCCAGCCAGAACTCCGATGGAACATCGGAGATTGCTAGACTGGTTTTCCGCAAAAGGAGAGACGCGTAGCAATCTCTACATTCCTACATGATGGGACGACTGACTGGCAGGCAGGAGGCGGAGTTGGCTCTCTGGGTGTTGGAGGGTGCCAACAACACCATCATCATTATCATCATCAGGCCACCGCAGGGAAGCAAAGCGCGTTTCCACCAAAATGCGTAAGATCACTAAAATCATTGAAAATCTTCCTAGCACACAGCGGAGGGGGCTGGCTCGACATCATCATCATCACCACCAGAAGACGACCGGAGGGGTCGTAGACGCCCGAAAGGCATTCTTAGATATTCTCAAAAAAAAACAGAAAAATATCAAAGTTATTCCTCCGTCAACCACGGAATCTCTCCTTGCGTCTCATGCCAGCGGTCCCAGGAGGGAGTCCCGACCCGACATGTGCCCCGAGAGGGCTCCGTCACTCTGCACTCGTTAAGTCTCAGTTTTGTGCGCACAAAGTGTCGGATGGCAAAAATGGCATCGGATACGCTTCGTTACTTTCCACTTGTACCTCTCAGGTTAGCGCGCACAGAGTGTCGGAGCGCAAAAATGCCACCAGAACCGCTCCGTAAATCTGCGCTCCTTACCTCTCAGGTTAGCGCGCACAGAGTGTCGGAGGGCAAAAATGGCCTCGAATACGCTACGTCACTTTCCACTCCTTGCCTCTCAGGTTAGCGCACACAGAGTGTCGGAGTGCAAAAATGCCACCAGAAGCGATGCGTAAATTTCCGCACCTTATCTCTCAGGTTAGCGCGCATAGAATGTCGGAGGGCAAAAACGGTCCAGGAGACGCTCCGTTACTTTTCGCTCCTTACCTCTCCGCCTATCACGCACATAGTGTCGGAGGGCAAAAATGGTCCCGGAGACGCTGCGTTACTTTTCGGTACTTACCTCTCGGCCTATCAAGCACATAGTGTCGGAGGGCAAAAATGGTCCTGGAGACGCTCCATCACTTTGCGCTACTTATCTCTCAACCTATGGGACATTGAGGGTCGGAGCTTAAAAACATGGCAAAGGTGCTTAGCTAACCCTAGCTGCTGCTACACCCTCTTCCTCCTACTCCTTGAATGGAAGGTAAGTGGGAAACATCACCTCACAATTATCGACGCCAGTAGGTTCAGCAGCTAGTTTCCTTCATACCTGAGAACATCATATGCGTCATAAGGGGAGGGAAACCACTTTTAATGCCTGGTGGCGGGTGTCATCAATAGTTCCTCTTGTAGCAGAGGAAAGTGACGATATTTTTGGGGCGACATTCTCACCAAGAGCAATGAACCCACATCTGTAATGTGAAGAGGAGGTGCGTACGGAAAGGAATGAGCGACTGAGTGAGGGGACCTAACAAGAGGAGGGGGAGGAGGTACGGGAGGGAGCGACCACGCTTCCCACACAGATATACACGCACACACACACATCATCGGACATTTATTGACACTTATATGTGTCCACAGTGAATTTCCTGCTATCCTGAGAGCATAGAGTCACCAAGTGATGGAAGACACTTTCATACTAGAAGTAGTGTCTGATCATTAATTTCTCAGATGCCATAGGCAAGGAAAAATCTTTTTATTCTTGGAACACTGCGACTTGGGGGGTGATTGTTGATGATGATAATAGCCGCAAACAGTGTCCGTGATCAAATTCCTTCTCACCAGAGAGAATAGTAATTACGACGGGGGACAAACACACACAAACACACACACACACACACACACACACACACACACACACACACACACACACACACACACACACAGCTTTAAAGTTTGGTGTGCCTCCGAACATAATCTCTTCAAAACCCATTGTGGGTTTTGGTGGAGGAGCCTGCCAGAACTCCGATGGACCATCGGGGATTGCTAGACTGGTTTTCCGCAAAAGAAGAGACGGGAAGCAAACTCTACATTCCTCCATAATGGGACGACTGACTGGCAGGAAGGAGGCGGAGATGGTTCTCTGGGTGTTGAGGGGTGCCAACAACTCCATCATCACCATCATCATCAAGCCATCGCAGGGGAGCAAAGCGCTTTTCCACCAAAACGCGTAAAACTCATTGAAATCATAGAAAATCGCCCTGGCACACAGCGGAGGGGGTTTTCTCGACATCATCATCATCACCACCAGAAGACGACCGGAGTGGTCCTAAACGCCCGAAAGGCATTCCTGGACATTCTCAGAAAACCATTAAAAAATGACTGTTATTACTCCGTCAAACAAGGACTCTCTCCTTGCCTCTCAGGCTAGCGGTCCCAAGAGGGAGTCCGCCGCGACATGTACCCCGAGAGGGCTCCGTCACACTGCACTCGTTACGTCTCAGGTTTGTGCGCAAAGTGTGTCGGAGGGCAAAAATGGCCTCGGATACGCTCCGTCACTTTCGTCTCCTTACATCTCACTCTGTGCGAACAAACCTGAGACGTAACGAGTGCAGAGTGACGGACCCCTCTCGGGCACATTTCGTGCACGGACTTCCTCCTATGACCGCTGGCCTGAGATACAAGGAGAAAGTCCAAGGTTGACGGAGGAATAATAGACATTTTTTAGGGGTTTTTCTGAGAATGTCTAAGAATGCCTTTCGGCCGTCTAGGACGCCTCCGGTCGTCTTCTGGTGGTGATGATGATGATGTCGAGCCAGCCCCCTCCGCTGTGTGCAAGGGCGATTTTCAATGATTTCATTGAGTTTTACGCGTTTTGGTAGAAAAGCCCTTTACCCCCTGCGGTGGCCTGATGATGATGATGATGGTGGCTTTGTTGGCGCCCCCAACACCCAGAGAGCCACTTCGGAATCTTGCCTACCAGTCAGTCGTCCCATCATGGAGGAATATAGAGATTGCTACGCGTCTCTTCTTTTGGGGAAAACCAGTCTAGCAATCTCCGATGGCCCATCGGAGTTCTGGTTGACTCCTCCACCAAAACCCACAATGGGTTTTGAAGAGATGATGTTCGGAGTCACACCGAACTTTAAAGCTGTGTGTGTGTGTGTGTGTGTGTGTGTGTGTGTGTGTGTGTATGTGTGTGTGTGTGTGTGTGTGTGTGTGTGTGTGTGTCCCATCGTAATTACTATGCTGTCTGTTGAGAAGGAAGTTGATCACAGCGACTGTTTGAGACTATCACCATCATCATCAACAGTCAGCCCCAAGTCGAAGTGTGCCCCCTCTCCCAAGAATAAAAAGTTCCTTCCTTGCCTCTGGCATCTGAGAAATTAATGATCAGACACTACTCCTAGCATGAAAGTGTCTTCCATCACTTGGTGACTCTATGCTCTCAGCATAAAAGGGAATTTGGTGTGTGTGTGTGTGTGTGTGTGTGTGTGTGTGTGTGTGTGTGTGTGTGTGTGTGTGTGTTTGTGTGTGTGTGTGTGTGTGTGTGTGTGTGTGTTTGTGTGCGTGTGTGTGTGTGTGTGTGTGTGTGTGTGTGTGTGTGTGTGTGTGTGTGTGTGTGGGAAGCGTTGTCGCTCCCTCATTCGCTCGCTCGCTCCCTCACGTACCTCTTCCTCCTTCTCCTTTTGGGTCCCTCACTGAGTCGCTCCTTCCTTTCAGTAAGTACCTCATCCTCATATCACAGGTGTGGGTTCATTGCTCTAGGTGAGACTGTCGCCCGAAAAATATCGTCCCTTACCTATGCTATAAGAGGAACTATTGATAAGACACGCCACCAGGCATTAAAAGTGGTTTCCCTACCCTTGTGACTCATATGATGTTCTCAGATATGAAGGAAACTCACTGGGGAAGCTACTGGCGTCGATAATTGTGAGGTGATGTTTCCCCTTTACCTTCCATGCAAGGACGAGGAGGAGGAGGGTGCATCAGCAGCAGGGGTTAGCTGAACACCTTTGCCATGTTTTTCAGCTCGCACCCTCAATGTCCCATAGGCTGAGAGATAAGAAGCGCAAAGTGACGGAACCTCTCCGGGACCATTCTCGCCCTCCGACATTATGTGCGTGATAGGCCGAGAGGAAAGGAGCGAAAAGTAACGGAGCGTCCCCTGAACCATTTTTGCCCTCCGACACTCTGTGCGCGCTAACCTGAGAAGTAAAGAGCGCGAAGTGATTGAGCGGCTCCAAGCTTTTTGCTCTCCAACACTTTGTCCTCGCTAACCTTAGAGATAAACCGCGGAAATTTACGGAGCGCTTCTGGTGTCATTTTTGCACTACGACACTCTGTGTGCGCTAACCTGAGAGGTAAGGGGGGGAAAGTGACGGAGCGCATCCGTGGGCAGTTTTGCCCTCAGACACTCTCTGCGCGCTAACCTGAGAGGTAAGGAGCGCAAATTTACGTAGCGCTTCTGGTGGGATTTTTGCACTCCGACACTCTGTGTGCGCTAACCTGACAGGTAAGGAGCGGAAAGTGACGGAGCGTATCTGAGGCCATTTTTGCCCTCCGACACTCTGTGCCCGCTAACCTGAGAGGTAAGGAGCGGAATGTAACGGAGCGTATCCGAGGTCATTTTTGCCCTCCGACACTCTGTGCGCGCTAACCTGAGAAGTAATGAGCGCGAAGAGACGGAGCGGCTCCTGGACCATTTTTGCTTTCCGACACTAAGTGCGCGCTAACCTAAGAGATAAGTCGCGGAAATTTACGGAGCGCTTCTGGTAGCATTTTTCCACTCCGACACTCTGTGCGCGCTAACTGGAGAGTTAAGGAGCGGAAAGTGGCGGAGCGCAACCGAGGCCATTTTTGCCCTCCGACACTCTGTGCGCGATAACCTTAGAGGTAAGGAGCGCAAATTTACGGATCGCTTCTGGTGGCATTTTTGCACTCCGACACTCTGTGCGCGCTAACCTGAGAGGTAAGAAGCGGAAAGTGACGGAGGGCATCCGAGGCCATTTTTGCCCTCCGACACTCTGTGCACGATAACCTGAGAGGTAAGGAGCACAGATTTTCGGAGCGCTTCTGGTGGCATTTTTCCGCTCCGACACTTTGTGCGCGATAACCTGAGAGGTAATAAGCGGAAAGTGACGGAGCGTATCCGATGCCATTTTTGCCCTCCGACACTTCCATGCAAGGAGGAGGAGGAAGAGGGTGCAGCAGCAACAAGGGTTAGCTGAGCACCTTTGCCATGTTTCTCAGCTCAGACTCTCAGTGTCCCATAGGCTGAGAGATATGAAGCGGAAAGTGACGGAGCGTCTCCAGGACTAATTTTTTTGCTCTTGACACTATGTGCGTGATAGGCCGAGAGGAAAGGAGCGAAAAGTGACGGAGCGGCTCCGGGCACATTTTTGCCCTCCGACAGTCTGTGCGTGCTAACCTGAGAGGTAAGGAGCGCAAATTTACGGAGCGCTTCTGGTGGCATATTTGCACTTCGACACTCTGTGCGCGCTAACCTGACAAGTAAGGAGCGGAAAGTGACGGAGCGTATCCGAGGCCATTTTTGCCCTCTGACACTCCGTGCGCACAAACCTGAGACGTAACGATTGCAGAGTGACGGAGCCCTCTCGGGGCACATGTCGCGCCCGGACTCCCTCCTGTGACCACTGGCCAGAGACTCAACAAGAGAGTCCGATGTTGACGGAGGAATCACAGACATTTTTAGGGGGTTTTCTTAGAATGTCCAGGAATGCCGTTCGGGCGTCTAGGACCCCTCCGGTCGTCTTCCGGTGGTGATGATGATGTCGAGCCAGCCCCCTGCGCTGTGTACCAGGGCGATTTTCAATGATTTAAGTGAGTTTTACGCGTTTCGGTGGAAACACGCTTTGCTCCTCTGCGGTGGCCTGATGATGATGATGATGATGGTGTTGTTGTCGCCCACTCAACACCCATAGAGCCACCTCCGCCTCCTGCCTGCCAGTCAGTCGTCCCATCACGGAGGAATGTCGAGATTGCTAGGCGTCTCGTCTTTTCCGGAAAACCAGTCTAGCAATCTCCGATGGTCCATCTGAGTTCTTGCTGGCTCCCCCACCAAAACCCACAATGGGTTTTGAAGAGATTATGTTTGGAGGCACACCAGACTTTAAAGCTGTATGTGTATGTGTGTGTGTGTGTGTGTGTGTGTGTGTGTGTGTGTGTGTGTCTGTGTGTGGGATGCGTGGTCGCTCCCTCCCTCGCTCGCTCGCTCCCTCCCGTACCTCCTCCTCCTCTTCCTCCTGTTGGGTCCCTCACTCAGCCGCTCCTTCCTTTCCTAACTACCTCCTCCTCATATCAGAGATGTGGGTTCATTGATCTAGGTGAGAATGTCGCCCCAAAAATATCGTCCATTACCTCTGCTATAAGACGAACTATTGATCAGACACGCCACCAGGCATTAAAAGTGGTTTCCCTCCCCTTGTGACTCATATGATGTTCTCAGGTATGAAGGAAACTAGCTGCGGAAGCTACTGGCGTCGATAATTGTGAGTTGATATTTCCCCCTTACCTTCCATGCAAGGAGTAGGAGGAGGAGGGTGCATCAGCAGCAGGTGTTAGCTGAACACCTTTGCCATGTTTTTCAGCTCCGACCCTCAATGTCCCATAGGCTGAGAGATAAGGAGCGCAAAGTGACGGAACCTCTCCGGGACCATTTTTGGCCTCCGACACTATGTGCGTGATAGGCCGAGAGTAAAGGAGCGCAAAGTGACGGAGCGTCCCCGAAACCATTTTTGCCCTCCGACACTCAGTGCGCGCTAACCTGAGAAGTAAGGAGCGCGAAGTGACGGAGCGGCTCCAAGCCCATTTTTGCCCTCCGACACTTTGTCCTTGCTAACCTGAGAGATAAAGCGCGGAAATTTACGGAGCGCTTCTGGTTAGCGCGCACAGAGTGTCGGAGTGGAAAAATGCCACCAGAAGCGCTCCGTAAATATCCGCGACTTATCTCTTAGGTTAGCGCGCACTTAGTGTCGGACAGCAAAAATGTGCACGGAGCCGCTCCGTCTCTTCGCGCTCCTTACTTCTCAGGTTAGCGCGCACAGAGTGTCGGAGGGCAAAAATGGCCTCGGATACGCTCCGTTACTTTCCGCTCCTTACCTCTCAGGTTAGCGCCCACAGAGTGTCGGAGTGCAAAAATGCCACCAGAAGCGCTCCGTAAATTTCCGCGTCTTATCTCTGAGGTTAGCACGCACAGAGTGTCGGAGGGCAAAAATGTGCCCAGAGCCGCTCCGTCACTTCGCGCTCCTTACTTCTCACGTTAGCGGGAACAGAGTGTCGTAGGGCAAAAATGGTCGCGGAGACTCTCCGTTACTTTTCGCTCTTTCCCTCTCGTCCTATCACGCACATAGTGTCAAAGGGCCAAAATAGTCCCGGAGACGCTCCGTCACTTTCCGCTTCATATCTCTCAGCCTATGGGACATTCAGGGTCGGAGCTGAGAAACATGGCAAAGGTGCTCAGCTAACCCTTGATGCTCCTGCAACCTCTTCCTCCTCCTCCTTGCATGGAAGTGTCGGAGGGCAAAAATGGCATCGGATACGCTCCGTCACTTTTCGCTCCTTACCTCCCAGGTTATCGCGCACAGAGTGTCGGAGCGCAAAAATGCCATCAGAAGCGCTCCGTAAATCTGTGCTCCTTACCTCTCAGGTTAGCGCTCACAGAGTGTCGGAGGTCAAAAGTGGCTTCGGATACGCTCCGTTACTTTCCGCTCCTTACCTCTCAGGTTAGCGCCCACAGAGTGTCGGAGTGCAAAAATGCCACCAGAAGCGCTCCGTAAATTTCCGCGTCTTATCTCTGAGGTTAGCACGCACAGAGTGTCGGAGGGCAAAAATGTGCCCGGAGCCGCTCCGTCACTTCGCGCTCCTTACTTCTCACGTTAGCGGGAACAGAGTGTCGTAGGGCAAAAATGGTCGCGGAGACTCTCCGTTACTTTTCGCTCCTTCCCTCTCGTCCTATCACGCACATAGTGTCAAAGGGCCAAAATAGTCCCGGAGACGCTCCGTCACTTTCCGCTTCATATCTCTCAGCCTATGGGACATTCAGGGTCAGAGCTGAGAAACATGGCAAAGGTGCTCAGCTAACCCTTGATGCTCCTGCAACCTCTTCCTCCTCCTCCTTGCATGGAAGTGTCGGAGGGCAAAAATGGCATCGGATACGCTCCGTCACTTTTCGCTCCTTATCTCCCAGGTTATCGCGCACAGAGTGTCGGAGGGCAAAAATGCCACCAGAAGCGCTCCGTAAATCTGTGCTCCTTACCTCTCAGGTTAGCGCTCACAGAGTGTCGGAGGGCAAAAATGGCCTCGGATACGCTCCGTTAATTTCCGCTCCTTACCTCTCAGGTTAGCGCCCACAGAGTGTCGGAGTGCAAAAATGCCACCAGAAGCGCTCCGTAAATTTCCGCGTCTTATCTCTGAGGTTAGCACGCACAGAGTGTCGGAGGGCAAAAATGTGCCCGGAGCCGCTCCGTCACTTCGCGCTCCTTACTTCTCACGTTAGCGGGAACAGAGTGTCGTAGGGCAAAAATGGTCGCGGAGACTCTCCGTTACTTTTCGCTCTTTCCCTCTCGTCCTATCACGCACATAGTGTCAAAGGGCCAAAATAGTCCCGGAGACGCTCCGTCACTTTCCGCTTCATATCTCTCAGCCTATGGGACATTCAGGGTCGGAGCTGAGAAACATGGCAAAGGTGCTCAGCTAACCCTTGATGCTCCTGCAACCTCTTCCTCCTCCTCCTTGCATGGAAGTGTCGGAGGGCAAAAATGGCATCGGATACGCTCCGTCACTTTTCGCTCCTTACCTCCCAGGTTATCGCGCACAGAGTGTCGGAGCGCAAAAATGCCACCAGAAGCGCTCCGTAAATCTGTGCTTCTTACCTCTCAGGTTAGCGCTCACAGAGTGTCGGAGGTCAAAAATGGCTTCGGATACGCTCCGTTACTTTCCGCTCCTTACCTCTCAGGTTAGCGCCCACAGAGTGTCGGAGTGCAAAAATGCCACCAGAAGCGCTCCGTAAATTTCCGCGTCTTATCTCTGAGGTTAGCACGCACAGAGTGTCGGAGGGCAAAAATGTGCCCGGAGCCGCTCCGTCACTTCGCGCTCCTTACTTCTCACGTTAGCGGGAACAGAGTGTCGTAGGGCAAAAATGGTCGCGGAGACTCTCCGTTACTTTTCGCTCCTTCCCTCTCGTCCTATCACGCACATAGTGTCAAAGGGCCAAAATAGTCCCGGAGACGCTCCGTCACTTTCCGCTTCATATCTCTCAGCCTATGGGACATTCAGGGTCAGAGCTGAGAAACATGGCAAAGGTGCTCAGCTAACCCTTGATGCTCCTGCAACCTCTTCCTCCTCCTCCTTGCATGGAAGTGTCGGAGGGCAAAAATGGCATCGGATACGCTCCGTCACTTTTCGCTCCTTACCTCCCAGGTTATCGCGCACAGAGTGTCGGAGCGCAAAAATGCCACCAGAAGCGCTCCGTAAATCTGTGCTCCTTACCTCTCAGGTTAGCGCTCACAGAGTGTCGGAGGTCAAAAATGGCTTCGGATACGCTCCGTCACTTTCCGCTCCTTACCTCTCAGGTTAGCGCGCACAGAGTGTCGGAGTGCAAAAATGCCACCAGAAGCGATCCGTAAATTTGCACTCATTACCTCTAAGGTTATCGCGCACAGAGTGTCGGAGGGCAAAAATGGCTTCGGATGCGTTCAGCCACTTTCCGCTCCGTACCTCTCCGGTTAGCGAGCACAGAGTGTCGGAGGGCAAATGTGGTTCCGGAGACCCTCCATCACTTTCCGCTCCTTATCTCTCAGCCTATAGGACATAGAGGGTCGGAGCTGAAAAACATGGTAAAGGTCCTCAGCTAACCCTTGCTGCTACTGCACCCTCCTCCTCCTCCTCATTGCATGGAAGGTAAGGGGGAAACATCACCTCACAATCATCGGCGCCAGTAGCTTCCGCAGCGAGTATCCTTCATACCTGAGAACATCATATGAGTCACAAGGGGAGGGAAACCACTTTTAATGCCTGATGGCGTATCTAATCAATAGTTCCTCTTAGAGTTAAGGAACGATATTTTTGGGGCAACATTCTCACCTAGTGGAATGAACCCACATCTGTGATGTGAGGAGGAGGTACGTACGGAAAGGAAGGAGTGACTGAGTGAGGGACCCAACAGGAGGAGGAGGAGGAGGTACGGGAGGGAGCGAGAGAGCAAATAAGGGAGCGACCACGCTTCCCACACACACACACACACACACACACACACACACACACACACAC
The DNA here is from genome assembly GCF_036320965.1 of Panulirus ornatus. NCBI lineage: Eukaryota > Metazoa > Arthropoda > Malacostraca > Decapoda > Palinuridae > Panulirus > Panulirus ornatus. The sequence goes on along the minus strand of NC_092256.1, from coordinate 1,435,276 downwards.
ACACACACACACACAAACACACACACACACAGACATCAGCGGACATTTATCGACACTTATATGTGTCCGGAGAGAATTTCCTCCTATTCTGAGAGCATAGAGTCACCAAGTGATGGAAGACACTTTCATGCTAGGAGTAGTGTCTGATGATTAATTTCTCAGATGCCAGAGGCAAGGATGGATCTTTTTATTCTTGGGAGAGGGAACACACTGCGACTTGGGGGTGATTGTTGATGATGATGATGACAGTCGCAAATAGTCTCCGTGATCAAATTCCTTCTCACCAGAGAGGATAGCAATTACGACGGGGGACACACACACGCACACACATACACAGCTTTAAAGTTCGGCGTGCCTCCGAACATAATCTCTTCAAAACCCATTGTGGGTTTTGGTGGAGGAGCCAGCCAGAACTCCGAAGGACCATCGGAGATTGCTAGACTGGTTTTCCGGAAATGAAGAGACGCGTAGCAATCTCTGCATTCATCCATGATGGGACGACTGACTGGCAGGCAGGAGTCGGAGGTGGCTCTCTGGGTGATCGGGTGCGCCAACACAACCATCATCATCATCATCATCAGGCCACCGCAGGGGAGCAAAGCGCGTTTCTAACAAAACGCGTAAATTCACAAAAATCATTGAAAATCGCCCTGGCACACAGGGGAGGAGGCTGGCTCGACATCATCATCATCACCCCCAGAAGACTACCGGGGGGCCCTAGACGCCCGAACGGCATTCTTGGTCATTCTCAGAAAAACCCCTAAAAAATGTCTGTTATTCCTGTGTAAACCACGGACACTCTCGTTGCGTCTCAGGCCAGCGGTCACAGGAGGGAGTCCGGGCGCGACATGTGCCCCGAGAGGGCTCCGTCACTCTGCACTCGTCAGTCTCAGGTTTGTGCGCAGAGAGTGTCGAAGGGCAAAAATGGCATCGGATACGCTCCCTCACTTTCCACTCATTACCTCTCAGGTTATCGCGCACAGAGTGTCGGAGGGCAAAAGTGCCACCAAAAGTGCTCCGTAAATCTGTGCTCCTTACCTATCAGGTTAGCGCGCACAGAGTGTCGGAGTGGAAAAATGCCAACAGAAGCGCTCCGTAAGTTTCCGGGACTTATCTCTTAGGTTAGTGCGCACATAGTGTCGGAGAGCAAAAATAGGCCAGGAGCCGCTCCGTCACTTCGCGCTCCTTCCTTCTCAGGTTAGCGCGCACAGAGTGTCGGAGGGCATAAATGGTCCCGGAGACGCTAAATTACTTTTCGCTCCTTCACTCTCGGCCTATCACGCACATAGTATCGGATCTCAAAAATGGCCCCGGAGACGCTCCCTTAGTTTTCGATCCTTACCTCTCGGCCTATCACGCACATAGTTTCGGAGGGCAAAAATGGTCCCGGAGATGCTCCCTCACTTTGCGCCCCTTATCTCTCAGCCTATGGGAAATTGAGGGTCGGAGCTGTAAAACAGGGTAAAGGTGCTCAGCTAACCCTTGCTGCTGCTGCATCCTCCCCCTCCTCCTCCTTGCATGGAAGGTAAGGGGGAAACATCACCTCACAATTATCGGCGCCAGTAGCTTCCGTAGCGAATTTCCTTCATACCTGAGAACATCATATGAGTCACAAGGGGAGGGAAACCACTTTTAATGCCTGGTGGCGTATCTGATAAATAGTTCCTCTTATACTAGAGGTAAGGAACGATATTTTTGGGGCGACATTCTCACCTAGAGGAATGAACACACATCTGTGATGTGAGGAGGAGGTACGTACGGAAAGGAAGGAGTGACTGAGTGAGGGACCCAACAGGAGGAGGAGGAGGAGGTACGGGAGGGAGCGAGCGAGCGAATAAGGGAGCGACCACGCTTCCCACACACACACACACACACACACACACACACAGACATCAGCGGACATTTATCGAGACTTATATGTGTCCGCAGCGAATTTCCTCCTATGCTGAGAGCATAGAGTCACCAAGTGATGGAAGACACTTTCATGCTAGGAGTAGTGTCTGATCATTAATTTCTCATATGCCAGAGGCAAGGAAGGATCTTTTTTTTCTTGAGAGAGGGAACACACTCCGACTTGGGGGTGACTGTTGATGATGACGATGACAGTCGCAAATACTCTCCGTGATCAAATTCCTTCTCACCAGAGAGCACAGCAATTACGACGGGGGACACACACATACACACATACACAGCTTTAAAGTTCGGTGTGCCTCCGAACATAATCTCTTCAAAAACCATTGAGGCTTTTGGTGGAGGAGCCAGCCAGAACTCCGAAGGAGCAACTGAAATTGCTAGACTGGTTTTCCGGAAAAGAAGAGACGTGTAGCAGTCTCTACATTCCTCCATGATGGGACGACTGAGTGGCAGGCAGGAGTCGGAGGTGGTTCTCTGGGTGTTGGGGGGCGCCAACAACACCATCATGATCATCATCTTCAGGCCACCGCAGGGGAGCAAAGCGCGTTTCCACGAAAACGCGTAAAACTCAGTAAAATCAATGAAAATCGCCCTGGCACACAGAGGAGGGGGCTGGCTCGACATCATCATCGTCACCACCAGAAGAGGACCGGGGTGGTCCTCGAAACCCGAAAGGCATTCCTGGACATTCTCAGAAAAATCCCTGTAAAATGTTTGTTATTCCTCCGTCAACCACGGACTCTCTCGTTGCGTCTCAGGCTAGCGGTCCCAAGAGGGAGTACGGGCGCGGCATGTATCCCGAGAGCGCTACGTCACACTGCACTCGTTACGTCTCAGGTTTGTGCCCATAGAGTGTCGGAGGGCAAAAATGGCTTTGGATACGCTCCGTCACTTTCCGCCCCTTACATCTCAGGTTATCGCGCACAAAGTGTCGGAGCTCAGAAATGCCACCAATAGCGCTCCGTAAATCTGCGTTCCTTACCTCTTAGCTTAGCGCGCACACAGTGTTGGAGGGCAAAAATGTCTTCTGATACGCTCCGTCACTTTCCGCTCCTTACCTCTCAGGTTAGGGCGCAAAGGGTGTCGGAGGGTAAAAATGCCACCAGAAGTGATCCGTAAATTTGCATTCCTTACCTCTTAGGTTATCGCACACAGAGTGTCGGAGGGCAAAAAAGGCCTCGGATATGCTCTGTCACTTTCCGCTCCTTACCTCTCGGGTTAGCTCGCAAATAGTGTCGGAGTGGAAAAATGCCACCAGAAGCGCTCCGTAAATTTCCGCGCCTTATCTCTCAGGTTAGAGCGCACAGAGTGTCGGAGAGCAAAAATGGGCACGGAGCCACTCCCTCACTTCGCGCTCCATACTTTTCAGGTTAGCGCGCACAGAGTCTTGAAGGGCAAAAATTGTCCCGGAGACGCTCCGCTACTTTTCGGTCCTTTCCTCTCGGCCTATCACGCACATAGTGTCGGAGGACAAAAATGGTCCAAGACCCGCTCCGTTACTTTTCGCTCCTTACCTCTCGACCTATCACGCACAGTGTCGGAGTGCAAAAATGGTCCCGGAGACGCTCCATCACTTTACGCTCCTTATCTCTCAGGCTATGGGACATTGAGGGTCGGTGCTGAATAACGTGGGAAAGGTGCTCAGCTAACCCTTGCTGCTGCTGCACCCTCTTCCTCCTCCTCCCTGCATGGAAGGTAAGTGTGAAACATCTCCTCATAATTATCGACGCCAGTAGCTTCCGCAGCGAGTTTCCTTCATACCTGAGAACATCATATGAGTCACATGGGAAGGGAAACCAATTTTAATTCTTTGTGGAGTGTCTGATCAGTTTCCTGTTATAACAGAGTTAAGGGACGATATTTCTGGGGCGACATTCTCACCTAAAGCAATGAATTCACATCTGTGATGTGAGGAGGAGGTATTTACGGAAAGGAATGAGCGACTGAGCGAGGGACCGAACAGGAGGAGGAGGAGGAGGAGGTTTGGGAGGAAGCGAGCGAGCGAGGGAGGGATCGACCACGCTTCCCATACACACACACACACACACACACACACACACACACACACACACACACACATCAACGGACATTTATCGACACTAATATGTTTCCGCAGAGAATTTCCTCCTATGATGAGAGCATAGAGTCACCAAGTGATGGAAGACACTTTCATGCAAGGAGTAGTGTCTGATGATTAATTTCTCAGATACCAGAGGCAAGGAAGGATCTTTTATTCTTGGGAAAGGGGACACACTGCCACTTGGGGTTGATTGTTAACGATGATGACGATAGCAGCAAACAGTCTCCTTAATCAAATTCCTTCTCACCAGAGAGCATAGTAATTACGACGGGGGACACACACACACACACACACACACACACACACACACACACACACAGCTTTAAAATTCGCTGTGCCTCCGAAAACAATGTCTTCAAAACCCATTGAAGGTTTTGGTGGAGGAGCCAGCCAGAACTCCGATGGAACATCGGAGATTGCTAGACTGGTTTTCCGCAAAAGGAGAGACGCGTAGCAATCTCTACATTCCTACATGATGGGACGACTGACTGGCAGGCAGGAGGCGGAGTTGGCTCTCTGGGTGTTGGAGGGTGCCAACAACACCATCATCATTATCATCATCAGGCCACCGCAGGGAAGCAAAGCGCGTTTCCACCAAAATGCGTAAGATCACTAAAATCATTGAAAATCTTCCTAGCACACAGCGGAGGGGGCTGGCTCGACATCATCATCATCACCACCAGAAGACGACCGGAGGGGTCGTAGACGCCCGAAAGGCATTCTTAGATATTCTCAAAAAAAAACAGAAAAATATCAAAGTTATTCCTCCGTCAACCACGGAATCTCTCCTTGCGTCTCATGCCAGCGGTCCCAGGAGGGAGTCCCGACCCGACATGTGCCCCGAGAGGGCTCCGTCACTCTGCACTCGTTAAGTCTCAGTTTTGTGCGCACAAAGTGTCGGATGGCAAAAATGGCATCGGATACGCTTCGTTACTTTCCACTTGTACCTCTCAGGTTAGCGCGCACAGAGTGTCGGAGCGCAAAAATGCCACCAGAACCGCTCCGTAAATCTGCGCTCCTTACCTCTCAGGTTAGCGCGCACAGAGTGTCGGAGGGCAAAAATGGCCTCGAATACGCTACGTCACTTTCCACTCCTTGCCTCTCAGGTTAGCGCACACAGAGTGTCGGAGTGCAAAAATGCCACCAGAAGCGATGCGTAAATTTCCGCACCTTATCTCTCAGGTTAGCGCGCATAGAATGTCGGAGGGCAAAAACGGTCCAGGAGACGCTCCGTTACTTTTCGCTCCTTACCTCTCCGCCTATCACGCACATAGTGTCGGAGGGCAAAAATGGTCCCGGAGACGCTGCGTTACTTTTCGGTACTTACCTCTCGGCCTATCAAGCACATAGTGTCGGAGGGCAAAAATGGTCCTGGAGACGCTCCATCACTTTGCGCTACTTATCTCTCAACCTATGGGACATTGAGGGTCGGAGCTTAAAAACATGGCAAAGGTGCTTAGCTAACCCTAGCTGCTGCTACACCCTCTTCCTCCTACTCCTTGAATGGAAGGTAAGTGGGAAACATCACCTCACAATTATCGACGCCAGTAGGTTCAGCAGCTAGTTTCCTTCATACCTGAGAACATCATATGCGTCATAAGGGGAGGGAAACCACTTTTAATGCCTGGTGGCGGGTGTCATCAATAGTTCCTCTTGTAGCAGAGGAAAGTGACGATATTTTTGGGGCGACATTCTCACCAAGAGCAATGAACCCACATCTGTAATGTGAAGAGGAGGTGCGTACGGAAAGGAATGAGCGACTGAGTGAGGGACCTAACAAGAGGAGGGGGAGGAGGTACGGGAGGGAGCGACCACGCTTCCCACACAGATATACACGCACACACACACATCATCGGACATTTATTGACACTTATATGTGTCCACAGTGAATTTCCTGCTATCCTGAGAGCATAGAGTCACCAAGTGATGGAAGACACTTTCATACTAGAAGTAGTGTCTGATCATTAATTTCTCAGATGCCATAGGCAAGGAAAAATCTTTTTATTCTTGGAACACTGCGACTTGGGGGGTGATTGTTGATGATGATAATAGCCGCAAACAGTGTCCGTGATCAAATTCCTTCTCACCAGAGAGAATAGTAATTACGACGGGGGACAAACACACACAAACACACACACACACACACACACACACACACACACACACACACACACACACACACACACACACACACACACAGCTTTAAAGTTTGGTGTGCCTCCGAACATAATCTCTTCAAAACCCATTGTGGGTTTTGGTGGAGGAGCCTGCCAGAACTCCGATGGACCATCGGGGATTGCTAGACTGGTTTTCCGCAAAAGAAGAGACGGGAAGCAAACTCTACATTCCTCCATAATGGGACGACTGACTGGCAGGAAGGAGGCGGAGATGGTTCTCTGGGTGTTGAGGGGTGCCAACAACTCCATCATCACCATCATCATCAAGCCATCGCAGGGGAGCAAAGCGCTTTTCCACCAAAACGCGTAAAACTCATTGAAATCATAGAAAATCGCCCTGGCACACAGCGGAGGGGGTTTTCTCGACATCATCATCATCACCACCAGAAGACGACCGGAGTGGTCCTAAACGCCCGAAAGGCATTCCTGGACATTCTCAGAAAACCATTAAAAAATGACTGTTATTACTCCGTCAAACAAGGACTCTCTCCTTGCCTCTCAGGCTAGCGGTCCCAAGAGGGAGTCCGCCGCGACATGTACCCCGAGAGGGCTCCGTCACACTGCACTCGTTACGTCTCAGGTTTGTGCGCAAAGTGTGTCGGAGGGCAAAAATGGCCTCGGATACGCTCCGTCACTTTCGTCTCCTTACATCTCAGGTTGGCGCGCACAGAGTGTCGGAGCACAAAAATGCCACCAGAAGAGCTCTGTAATCTGTGCTCCTTACCTCTCAGGTTAGCGCGCATAGAGTGTCGGAGGGCCAAAATGGCCTCGGATACACTCCGTCACTTTCCGCTCCTTACCCCTCAGGTTAGTGCGCACAGAGTGTCGGAGTGCAGAAATGCCCCCAGCAGCGCTCCGTAAATTTGCGCTCCTTACCTCTCAGGTTAGCGCTCACAGAGTGTCGGAAAGCAAAAATGGCCTCGGATGTGCTATCTCACTTTCCGGTTCTTACCTCTCAGGTTAGCACGCTCAGAGTGTTCGAGTGAAAAAATGCCACCAGAAGCGCTCCGTAAATTACCGCTCCTTATCTCTCAGTTAGCGCGCACAGAGTGTCGGAGGACAAAAATGAGCCCGGAGCCGCTCCGTCACTTCGCGCTCCTTACTTTTCAGGTTAGCGCGCACAGAATGTTGGAGGGCAAAAATGGTCCCGGAGACGCTCCGTTACTTTTCGGTCCTTTCCTCTTGGCCTATCACGCACATAGTGCCGGAGGGCAAAAATGGTCCAGGAGACGCTCCGTTATTTTTCGCTCCTTACCTCTCGGCCTATCACGCACAGAGTGTCGGAGGGCAAAAATAGTCACGGAGACGCTCCGTCGCTTTACGCTCCTTATCTCTCAGGCTATGGGACAATGAGGGTCGGAGCTGAATAACGTGGCAAAGGTGCTCAGCTAACCCTTGCTGCTTTTGCAACCTCTTCCTCCTCCTCCTTGCATAGAAGGTAAGGGGGAAACATCACCTCGCAATTATCGACGCCAGTATATTCCGCTGCGAGTTTCCTTCATACCTGATAAGATCTTATGTGTCACATGGAGAGGGAAACCAATTTTAATGCCTTGTGGCGTGTCTGATTAATAGTTCCTGTTATAACAGAGGTAAGGGACGAATATTTTTGGGGCGACATTCTCACCTAAAGCAATGAACTCACATCTGTGATGTGAGGAGGAGGTACGTACGGAAAGGAATGAGTGACTGAGTGAGGGACTCAACAGGTGGAGGAGGAGGAGGTACGGGAGGGAGTGAGCGAGCGATAGAGGGATCGACAACGCTTCCCACACACACACACACATGAAAGGACAATTATTGACACTAATATGTGTCCATAGAGAATTTTCTTCTATGATGAGAGCATAGAGTCACCAAGTGATGGAAGACACTTTCATGCTAGGAGTAGTGTCTGATCATTAATTTCTCAGATGCCAGAGGCAAGGAAGGATCTTTTATTCTTGGGAGAGGGTTCACACTGCGACTTGGGGGTGATTGTTGTTGATGATGACGATAGCAGCAAAGAGTCTCCTTGATCAAATTCCCTCTCACCAGAGAGCATCGTAATTACGACGGGGGACACACACACACACACAAACACACACATACACACACACACACACACACACACACACACACACATATATACACACACACACACAGCTTGAAATTTCGGTGTGCCTCCGAACACACTTTTTGCAAAACCCATTGAAGGTTTTGGTGGAGGAGCCAGCGAGAACTCCGATGGACCATCGGTGATTGCTAGACTGGTTTTCCGCAAAAGAAGTGGCGCGTAGCAACCTCTACATTCCTACATGATGGGACGACTGACTGGCAGGCAGGAGGCGGAGTTGGCTCTCTGGGTGTTGGAGGGTGCCAACAACACCATCATCATTATCATCATCAGTCCAACGCAGGGGAGCAAAGCGCATTTCCACCAAAACGCGTAAAACTCACTAAAATCATTGAAAATCTTCCTAGCACACAGCGGAGGGGGTGGCTCGACATCATCATCATCATCACCAGAAGACGACCGGAGGGGTCGTAGACGCCCGAAAGGCATTCTTAGACATTATCAAAAAAAAAAAAAAAAATGTCAAAGTTATTCCTCCGTCAACCACGGACTCTCTTCTTGCATCTCAGGCCAGCGGTCATAGGAGTGAGTCGCGGCGCGACATGTGCCACGAGAGGGCTCCGTCACTCTGCACTTGTTACGTCTCAGTTTTGTCCACGCAGAGTGTCCGAGGGCAAAAATGGCCTCTGATACGCTCCGTTGCTTTCCACTCCTTACCTCTCAGGGTAAGCGCGCACAGAGTGTCGGAGCGCTAAAATGCCACCAGAAGCACTCCGTAAATCTGCGCTCCTTACCTCTCAGGTTAGCGCGCACAGAGTGTTGGAGTTCAAAAATGGCCTCGGATACTCTCCGTCACTTTCCACTCCTTACCTTTCAGGTTAGCGCACACACAGTGTCGGAGTGCAAAAATGCCACCAGAAGCGCTCCGTAAATTTCCGTGCCTTATCTCTCAGGTTAGCGCGCATAGAGTGTCGGAGGGCAAAAATGGTCCAGGAGCCGCTCCGTTAATTTTCGCTCCTTACCTCTCGGCCTATCACGAACATAGTGTCGGAGGTCAAAAATGGTCACGGAGACGCTCCCTCATTTGAGCTACTTATCTCTCAACCTATGGGACATTGAGGGTCGGGGCTGAAAAACATGGCAAAGGTGCTCAGCAAACCCTTGCTGCTGCTGCACCCTCTTCCTCCTCCACCTTGCACGAAAGGTAAGGGAGAAACATCACCTCACAATTGTCGACGCCAGTAGCTTCCGCAGCGAGTTTCCTTAATACCTGAGAACATCATATGAGTCACAAGGGAAGGGAAATAACTTTCAGTGCCTGGTGGCGTGTCTGATCAATAGTTCCTCCGGTAGCAGAGGTAAGGGACGATATTTTTCGGGCGACATTCTCACCAAGAGCAATGAACCCACATCTGTAAGGTGAAGAGGAGGTACGTACGGAAAGAAATAAGCGACTGGGTGAGGGACCCAACAGGGGGAGGAGGAGGAGGTACGGGAGTGAGCGACCACGCTTACCACACCCACACACACACACACACATCAGCGGACATTTATCGACACTTATATGTGTCCGCAGAGAATTTCCTCCTATGTTGAGAGCATAGAGTCACCAAGTGATGGAAGACACTTTCATGCTAAAAGTAGTGTCTGATCATTAATTTCTCAGATGCCATAGGCAAGGAAAAATCTTTTTATTCTTGGGAGAGGGGGCACACTACGAATTGGGGGTAATTGTTGATGATGATGATAATGACCGCAAACAGTCTCCGTGATCAAGTTCCTTCTCACCAGAGAGCATAGTAATTACGACGGGGGACACACACACACACACATACACACACACACACACACAGCTTTAAAGTTCGGTGTGCCTCCGAACATAATCTCTTCAAAACCCATTGTGGGTTTTGGTGGAGGAGCCTGCCAGAAAGCCAATGGACCATCGGAGATTGCTAGACTATTTTTCCGTAAAAGAAGAGACGCTTAGCAATCTCTACATTCCTCCATGATGGGACTACTGACTGGCAGGCAGGAGGCGGAGTTGGCTCTCTGGGTGTTGGGGGGCGCCAACAACTCCATCGTCATCATCATCATCAGGCCATTGCAGGGGAGCAAAGAGCTTTTCCACCAAAACGCGTAAAACTCACTGAAATCATAGAAAATCGCCCTGGCACACAGAGGAGGGAATTTTCTCGACATCATCATCATCACTACCAGAAGACTACTGGAGGGGTCCTAGACGCACGAAAGGCATTCTGGACATTCTCAGAAAAAACACTAAAAAATGACTGTTATTCCTCCGTCAAACACGGACTCTATCCTTGCGTCTCCGGCAAGTGGTCCCAAGAGGGAGTCCTGGCGCGACATGTACCCCGAGAGGGCTCCGTCACACTGCACTCGCTACGTCTCAGGTTTGTGCTCACAGAGTGTCGGAGGGCAAAAATGGCCTCGGATAACCTCCGTCACTTTCATCTCCTTACATCTCAGGTTGTCGCGCACAGAGTGTCGAAGCGCAAAAATTCCACCAGAAGCGCTCTGTAAGTCTGTACTCCTTACCTCTCAGGTTAGCGCGCACAGAGTGTCGGAGGGCAAAAATGTCCCTGGATACGCTCCGTCACTTTCCACTCCTTACCTCTCAGGTTAGCGCGAACAGAGTGTCGGAGTGCAAAAATGCCACCAGAAGCGCTCTGTAAATTTGCTCTCCTTACCTCTCAGGTTAGCGCTCAGAGTGTCGGAGGGCAAAAATGGCCTCGGATGCGCTCCGTCACTTTCCGCTCCTTACCTCTCAGGTTAGCGCACACAGAGTGTCGGAGTGCAAAAATGCCACTAAAAGCGCTCCGTAAATTTCCGCGCCTTATCTCTCAGGTTAGCGCGCACAGAGTGTTGGAGGAGAAAAATGGTCCCGGAGACGCTTTGTTAATTTTCGGTCCTTTCCTCTTGGCCTATCACGCACATAGTGTCGAAGTACAAAAATGGTCCAGGAGACGCTCCGTTACTTTTCGCTCCTTACCTCTTGGCCTATCACGCACAGAGTGTCGGAGGGCAAAAATGGTCCCGGAGACTCTCCGTTACTTTTCGCTCCTTACCTGTCGGCCTATCACGCATGTAGTGTCGGAGGGCAAAAATAGCCCCGGAGACGCTCCGTCACTTTACGCTCCTTATCTATGATACTCAGGCTGTGGGACATTGAGGGTCGGTTCTGAAAAACGTGGCAAAGGTGCTTAGCTAACCCTAGCTGCTGCTACACCCTCTTCCTCCTCCTCCTTGCATGGAAGGTAAGGGGGAAACATCACCTCACAATTATCGACGCCAGTAGATTCCGCGTCTCTTCTCATAAGATAACATCTTATGAGTCACATGGAAAAGGAAACCAATTTTAATGCCTTGTAACGTGTCTGATCCATAGATCCAGTTATAGGAGAGGTAAGGGGCGATATTTTTGGGGCGACAGTCTCACCTAGAGCAATGAACTTACATCTGTGATGTGAGGAGGAGGTACGTACGGAAAGTAATGAGCGATTGAGCGAGGGACCCATCAGGAGGAGGAGAAGGAGGTACGGGAGGGAGCGAGCGAGCGAGGGAGGGATCGACCACGCTTCCCACACTTACACACACATCAACGGACATTTATCGACCCTAATATGTGTCCACAGAGAATTTCCTCCTATGATGAGAGCAATAGAGTCACCAAGTGATGGGAGACACTTTCATGCTAGGAGTAGTGTCTGATCATTAATTTCTCAGATGCCAGAGGCAAGGAAACATCTTTTATTCTTGGGAGAGGGGGCACACTGCGACTTGGGGGTGATTGTTGATGATGATGACGATAGCAGCAAACAGTCTCCTTGATCAAATAACTTCTCACCAGAGAGCATAGTAACTACGACGGGGGACACACACACACACACACACACACACACACACACACACACACACACAGCCTTAAAGTTCGTTGTGCCTCCGAACAGAATGTCTTCAAAACCCATTGAAGGTTTTTGTGGAGGAGCCAGCCAGAACTCCGATGGACCATCGGATATTGCTAGACTGGTTTTCCGCAAAAGAAGAGACGCGTAGCAATCTCTACATTCCTCCATGATGGGACGACTGACTGGCAAGCAGGAGGCGGAGTTGGCTCTCTGGGTGTTGGAGGGCGCCAACAACACCATCATCATTTGTGTGTGTGTGTTTTTGTGTGTGTCTATGTAGGTGCTTGTGTAAGTTTGTGTGTGTGTGTGTGTGTGTGTGTGTGTGTGTGTGTGTGTGTGTGTGTGCCACCGCAGGGGAGCAAAGTGCGTTTCCACCAAAACTCGTAAAACTCACTAAAATCACTGAAAGTCTTCCTAGCACACAGCGGAGGGGGCTGGCTCGACATCATCATCATCACCACCAGAAGACGACCGGAGGGGTCGTAGAAGCCCGAAAGGCATTCTTAGATATTCTCAAAAAAAAAAAAAAAGTTATTCCTCTGTCAACCACGGACTCTCTCCTTGCGTCTCATGCCAGCGGTCACAGGAGGGAGTCCCAACGCGACATATGCCCCGAGAGGGCTCCGTCACTCTGCACTCATTACGTCTCAGTTTTGTGCGCACATAGTGTCGGAGGACAAAAATGACATCGGATACGCTCCGTTACTTTCCACTCCTTGCCTCTCAGGTTAGCGCACACAGTGTCGGAGTGCAAAAATGCCACCAGAAGCGCTCCGTAAATTTCCGCGCCTTATCTCTCAGGTTAGCGCGCATAGAGTGTCGGAGAGCAAAAATGGTCCCGGAGACGCTCCGCTACTTTTCGCTCCTTATTTCTCCGCCTATCACGCACATAGTGTCGGAGGGCAAGAATGGTCCAGGAGACACTCCGTTACTTTTCGTTCCTTACCTCTCGGCCTATCACACACATAGTGTCTGAGGGCAAAAATGGTAACGGAGACGCTCCCTCAATTGTGCTACTTATCTCTCAACCTATGGGACATTGAGGGTCGGAGCTTAAAAACATGGCAAAGGTGCTCAGCAAACCCTTGCTGATGCTGCACCCTCTTCCTCCTCCTCCTTGCACGGAAGGTAAGGGGGAAACATCACCTCACAATTATCGACGCCAGTAGCTTCCGCAGCGACTTTCCTTCATACCTGATAACATCATATGCGTCATAAGGGGAGGGAAACCACTTTTAATGCCTGGTCGTGTGTCTGATCAATCGTTCCTTTTGTAGCATAGGTAAGGGACGATATTTTTGGGCGACATTCTCACCAAGAGCAATGAACCCACATCTGTAATGTGAAGAGGAGGTACGTACGGAAAGGAATGAGCGAATGAGTGAGGGACCTAACAGGAGGAGGAGGAGGGGGTACGGGAGGGAGCGAGCGAGCGAGGGAGGGAGCGACAACGCTTCCCACACAGACACACACAGACACACACATCAGCGGACATTTATCGACACTTATATGTGTCCACAGAGAATTTCCTGCTATCCTGAGAGAATAGAGTCACCAAGTGATGGAAGACACTTTCATGCTAGAAGTAGTGTCTGATAATTAATTTCTCAGATGCCATAGACAAGTAAAAATCTTTTTATTCTTGGGACACTGCGACTTGGGGGGTGATTGTTGATGATGATGATAATATCCGCAAACAGTCTCCGTGATCAAATTCCTTCTCACCAGAGAGAATAGTAATTACGACGGGGGAGAAACACACACACACACACACACACACACACACACACACACACACACACACACACACACACACACACACACACACACAGCTTTAAAGTTCGGTGTGTGTTCGAAAATAATCTCTTCAAACCCGATTGTGGGTTTTGGTGGAGGAGCCTGCCAGAACTCCGATGGACCATCGGAGATTGCTAGACTGGTTTTCCGCAAAAGAAGAGACGCGAAGCAAACTCTACATTCCTCCATGATCGGACGACTGACTGGCAGGCAGGAGGCGGAGGTGGTTCTTTGGGTGTTGAGAGGTGCCAACAACTCCATCATCACCATCATCACCAAGCCATCGCAGGGGAGCAAAGCGCTTTTCCACCGAAATACTTAAAACTCACTGAAATCATAGAAAATCGCCCTAGCACACAGCGGAGGGGGTTTTCTCGACATCATCATCATCACCACCAGAAGACGACCGGAGCGGTCCTAAACGCCCGAAAGGCATTCCTGGACATTCTCAGAAAACCACTAAAACCACTAAACAAGGACTCTCGCCTTGCGTCTCAGGCTAGCGGTCCCAAGAGGGAGTCCGGGCGAGACATGTACCCCGAGAGTGCTCCGTCACACTGTACTCGTTATGTCTCAGGTTTGTGCTCATAGAGTGTCGGAGGGCAAAAATGGCCTCGCATATGCTCCGTCACTTTACGCTCTTTACATCTCAGGTTGGCGCGCACAGAGTGTCGGAGCGCAAAAATGCCACTAGAAGCGCTCTGTAAATATGTGCTCCTTACCTCTCAGGTTTGCGCGCATAGAGTGTCGGAGGGCCAGAATGGCCTCGGATACGCTCCTTCACTTTCTGCTCAATACCTCTCAGGTTAGCGCGCACAGAGTGTCGGAGTGCAGAAATGCCACCAGCAGCGCTCCGTAAATTTGCGCTCCTTACCTCTTAGGTTAGCGCTCACAGAGTGTCGGAGGGCAAAAATGGCCTCGGATGCGCTCCATCACTTTCCGCTCCTTACCTCTCAGGTTAGCGCGCTCAGAGTGTCGGAGTGAAAAAAAATGCCACCAGAAGCGCTCCGTAAATTTCCGCGCCTTATCTCTCAGTTAGCGCGAGCAGAGTGTCGGAGGAGAAAAATGGGCCAGGAGCCGTTCCGTTACTTTTCGGTCCTTTCCTCTCGGCCTATGACGCACATAGTGTCGGAGGGCAAAAATGGTCCAGGAGACGCTCCGTTACTTTTCGCTCCTTACCTCTCGGCCTATCACGCACAGAGTGTCGGAGGGCAAAAATGGTCCCGGAGACGCTCCGTCACTTTTCGCTCCTTACCTGTCGACCTATCACGCACGTAGTGTCGGAGGGCAAAAATAGTCCCGGAGACGCTCCGTCGCTTTACGCTCCTTATCTCTCAGGCTATGGGACAATGAGGGTCGGAGCTGAATAACGTGGCAAAGGTGCTCAGCTAACCCTTGCTGCTGCTGCACCCTCTTCCTCCTCCTCCTTGCATGGAAGGTAAGGGGGAAACATCACTTCACAATTATCGACGCCAGTAGCTTCCGCAGCGAGTTTCCTTCATACCTGATAACATCTTATGAGTCATATGGAGAGGGAAACCAATTTTAATGCCTTGTGGCGTGTCTGATTAATAGTTCCTGTTATAGCAGAGGTAAGGGACGAATATTTTTGGGGCGACATTCTCACCTAGAGCAATGAACTCACATCTGTGATGTGAGGAGGAGGTACGTACGGAAAGGAATGAGTGACTGAGTGAAGGGACTCGACAGGAGGAGGAGGAGGAGGTACGGGAGGGAGCGAGCGAGCGAGGGAGGGATCGACCACGCTTCCCACACACACACACACACACACACACACACACACACATCAACGGACAATTATTGACACTAATATGTGTCCGCAGAGAATTTCCTCCTATGATGAGAGCATAGAGTCACCAAGTGATGGAAGACACTTTCATGCTAGGAGTAGTGTCTGATCATTAATTTCTCAGATGCCAGAGGCAAGGAAGGATCTTTTATTCTTGGGAGAGGGGGCACACTGCTACTTGGGGGTGATTGTTGATGATGATGACGATAGCAGCAAAAAGTCTCCTTGATCAAATTCCCTCTCACCAGAGAGCATCGTAATTACGACGGGGGACACACACACACACACACACACATACACACACAGACACAGCTTGAAAGTTCGGTGTGCCTCCGTACACAATGTCTTCAAAACCCATTGAAGGTTTTGGTGAAGGAGCCAGCCAGAACTCCGATGGACCATCGGAGATTGCTAGACTGGTTTTCCGCAAAAGAAGAGACGCGTAGCAATCTCTACATTCCTCCATGATGGGACGACTGACTGGCAGGCAGGAGGCGGAGTTGGCTCTCTGGGTGTTGGAGGGTGCCAACAACACCATCATTATCATCATCAGTCCACCGCAGGGGAGCAAAGCGCGTTTCCACCAAAACGTGTAAAACTCACTAAAATCATTGAAAATCTTCCTGGCACACAGCGGAGGGGGCTGGCTCGACATCATCATCACCACCAGAAGACGACCGGAGGGGTCGTAGACGCCCGAAAGGCATTCTTAGACATTCTCAAAAAAAAACCAAAAAATGTGAAAGTTATTCCTCCGTCAACGACGGACTCTCTCCTTGCGTCTCAGGCCAGCTATCATAGGAAGGAGTCGCGGCGCGACATGTGCCCCGAGAGGGCTCCGTCACTCTGCACTTGTTACGTCTCAGTTTTGTTCACACAGAGTGTCGGAGGGCAAAAATGGCATCGGATACGCTCCGTTACTTTCCACTCCTTACCTCTCAGGGTAAGCGCGCACAGAGTGTCGGAGCGCAAAAATGCCACCAGAAGCGATCCGTAAATCTGCGCTCCTTACCTCTCAGGTTAGCGCGCACAGAGTGTCGGAGTTCAAAAATGGCCTCGGATACTCTCCGTCACTTTCCACTCCTTACCTCTCAGGTTAGCGCACACAGAGTGTCGGAGTGCAAAAATGCCACCAGAAGCGCTCCGTAAATTTCCGCGCCTTATCTCTCAGGTTAGCGCGCATAGAGTGTCGGAGGGCAAAAATGGTCCAGGAGACGCTCCATTACTTTTCGCTCCTTACCTCTCGGCATATCACGCCCATAGTGTCGGAGGTCAAAAATGGTCCCGGAGACGCTCCCTCACTTTGCGCTACTTATCTCTCAACCTATGGGACATTGAGGGTCGGAGCTGAAAAACATGGTAAAGGTGCTCAGCAAACCCTTGTTGCTGCTGCACCCTCTTCCTCCTCCTCCTTGCACTGAAGGTAAGGGGGAAACATCACCTCACAATTGTCGACGCCAGTAGCTTCCGCAGCAAGTTTCCTTCATACCTGAGAACATCATATGAGTCACAAGGGAAGGGAAACCACTTTTAATGCCTGGTGGCGTGTCTGATCAATAGTTCCTCCTGTAGCAGAGGTAAGGGACGATATTTTTTGGGCGACATTCTTACCAAGAACAATGAACCCACATCTGTAATGTGAAGAGGAGGTACGTACGGAAAGGAATGAGCGACTGAGTGAGGGAACCAACAGGAGGAGGAGGAGGAGGAGGTACGGAAAAGAGCGACCACGCTTCCCACACCGACACACACACACACCCACAGACATCAGCGGACATTTATCGACACTTATATGTGTCCGCAGAGAATTTCCTCCTATGCTGAGAGCATAGATTCAGTAAGTGATGGAAGACCCTTTCATGCTAGAAGTAGTGTCTGATCTTTAATTTCTCAGATGCCATAGGTAAGGAAAAATCTTTTTATTCTTGGGAGAGTGTGCACACTACGACTTGGGGGTGATTGTTGATGATGATGATAATAACCGCAAACAATCTCCGTGATCAAATTCCTTCTCATCAGAGAGAATAGTAATTACGACGGGGGACACACACACACACACACACACACACACACACACACACACACACACACACACACACACAACACACACACACACACACACAGCTTTAAAGTTCGGTGTGCCTCCGAACATAATCTCTTCAAAACCCATTGTGGGTTTTGGTGAAGGAGCCAGCCAGAACTCCGGTGGACCATCGGAGATTGCTAGACTGGTTTTCCGCAAAAGAAGAGACGCGTAGCAATCTCTACATTCCTCGATGATGGGACGACTGACTGGCAGGCAGGAGGCGGAGTAGGCTCTCTGGGTGTTGGGGGGCGCCAACAACTCCATCGTCATCTTCATCAGGCCATTGAAGGGGAGGAAAGCGGGCTTCCACCAAAACGCGTAAAACTCACTGAAATCATAGAACATCGCCCTGGCACACAGCGGAGGGAACTTTCTCGACATCATCATCATCACCACCGGAGGAGGACTGGAGGGGTCCTAGACGCACGAAAGGCATTCTGGACATTCTCAGAAAAACCACGAAAAAATGACTGTTATTCCTCCGTCCAACCCGGACTCTCTCCTTGCGTCTCAGGCTAGCGGTCCCAAGAGCGAGTCCGGGCGCGACATGTACCCCGAGAGGGCTCCGTCACACTGCACTTGTTACGTCTCAGGTTTGTGTGCTAATAGTGTCGTAGGGCAAAAATGGCCTCGGATACGCTCAGTCACTTTTCGCTCCTTACATCTCATGTTGGCGAGCACAGAGTGTCGGACCGCAAAAATGCCACAAGAAGCGCTCTGTAAGTCTGTACTCCTTACCTCTCAGGTTAGCGCGCACAGAGTGTCGGAGGGCAAAAATGGCCTCGGATACGATCCGTCACTTCCCGCTCCTTACCTCTCAGGTTAGCGCGCACAGAGTGTCGGAGTGCAAAAATGTCACCAGAAGCGCTCCGTAAATTTGCTCTCCTTACCTCTCAGGTTAGCGCTCACAGAGTGTCGGAGGGTAAAAATGGCCTCGGATGCGCTCCGTCACTTTCCGCTCCTTACCTCTCAGGTTAGCCCGCATAGAGTGTCGGAGTGCAAAAATGCCACTAAAAGCGCTCCGTAAATTTCCGCGCCTTATCTCTTAGGTTAGCGCGCACAGAGTGTTGGAGGGCAAAAATGGTCCCGGAGACGCTTTGTTACTTTTCGGTCTTTTCCTCTCCGACTATCACGCACATAGTGTCGAAGGGCAAAAATGGTCCAGGAGACGCTCCGTTACTTTTCGCTCCTTACCTCTTGGCCTATCACGCACAGAGTTTCGGAGGGCAAAAATGGTCCTGGAGACGCTCCGTTACTTTTCGCTCCTTACCTGTCGGCCTATCACGCACATAGTGTCGGAGGGCAAAAATAGTCCCGGAGACGCTATGTCACTTTACGCTCCTTATCTCTCAGGCTATGGGACATTGAGTGTCAGTGCTGAATAACGTGGCAAAAGTGCTCAGCTAACCCTAACTGCTGCTACACCCTCTTCCTCCTCCTCCTTGCATGGAAGGTAAGGGGGAAACATCACCTCACAATTATCGACGCCAGTAGAGTCCGCAGCGAGTTTCCTTCATACCTGATAACATCTTACGAGTCACATGGGGAGGGAAACCAATTCTAATGCCTTGTGGCGTGTCTGATCAATAGTTCCTGTTATAGCATAGGTAAGGGACGATATTTTTGGGGCGACAGTCCCACCTAGAGTAATGAACTCACATCTGTGATGTGAGGAGGAGGAGGTACGTACGGAAAGTAATGAGCGACTGAGCGGGGGACCCAACAGGAGCAGGAGGAGGAGATACGGGAGGGAGCGAGCGAGGGAGGGAGTGATCGACCACTCTTCCCACACACACACATACACACACATGAACGGACATTTATCGACACTAATATCTGTCCGCAGAGAATTTCATTCTATGATGAGAGCCTAGAGTCACCAAGTGATGGAAGACACTTTCATGCTAGGAGTAGTGTCTGATCATTAATTTCTCTGATGCCAGAGGCAAGGAAGGATCTTTTATTCTTGGGAGAGGAGGCACACTGCGACTTGGGGGTGATTTTTGATGATGATGACGATAGCAGTAAACAGTCTCCTTGATCAAATAACTTCTCTCCAGAGAGCATAGTAATTACGACGGAAGACACACAAACACACACACACACACACACACACATCTTTAAAGTTCGTTGTGCATCCGAACACAATGTCTTCAAAACCCATTGAAGGTTTTGGTGGAGGAGCCAGCCAGAACTCCGATGGACCATCGGAGATTGCTAGACTGGTTTGCCGCAAAAGAAGAGACGCGCAGCAATCTCTGCATTCCTCGATGATGGGACGACTGAGTGGCAGGCAGGAGGCGGAGTTGGCTCTCTGGATGTTGGAGGGCGCTAACAACACCATCATCATTATCATCATCAGGCCACAGCAGGGGAGCAAAGCGCGTTTCCACCAAAACGCGTAAAACTCACTAAAACCATTGAAAGTCTTCCTAGCACACAGCGGAAGGGGCTGGCTCGACATCATCATCCGGAGAATTCGTAGAAGCCCGAAAGGCATTCTTAGATATTCTCAAAAAAAAAAACAAAGAAAAGTTATTCCTCCGTCAAGCACGGACTCTCTCCTTGCGTCTCATGCTAGCGGTTACAGGAGGTAGTCCCGACGCGACATATGCCCCGAGAGGGCTCCGTCACTCTGCACTCGTTACATCTCAGTTTTGTTCGCACAGAGTGTCGGAGGGGTAAAATGGCATCGGATACGCTCCGTTACTTTCCACTCCTTACCTCTCAGGTTAGCGCGCACAGAGTGTCGGAGCGCAAAAATGCCACCAGAAGCGCTCGGTAAATCTGTGCTCCTTACCTCTCAGGTTAGCGCCCACAGAGTGTTGGAGGGCAAAAATGTCCTTGGATACGCTCCGTCACTTTCCACTCCTTATCTCTCAGGTTGCGCACACAGAGGGTCGGAGTGCAAAAATGCCACCAGTAGCGCTCCGTAAATTTCCGCGCCTTATCTCTTAGTTTAGCGCGCATAGAGTGTCGGTAGGCAAAAATGGTCCCGGAGACGCTCCGTTACTTTTCGCTCCTTACCTCTAGGCCGATCACGCACATAGTGTCGGAGGGCAAAAATGGTCCCGGAGACGCTCCCTCACTTTGCGCTACTTATCTCTCAACCTATGGGACATTGAGGGTCGGAGCTGAAAAACATGGTAAAGGTGATCAGCAAACCATTGCTGCTGCTGCACCCTCTTACTCCTCCTCCTTGCACGGAAGGTAAGGGGGAAACATCACCTCACAATTATCGACGCCAATAGCTTCCACAGCGAGTTTCCTTCATACCTGATAACATCATATGCGTCATAAGGGGAGGGAAACCACTTTTAATGCCTGGTGGTGTGTCTGATCAATAGTTCCTCTTGTAGCAGAGGTAAGGGACGATATCTTTGGGGTGACATTCTCACCAAGAGCAATGAACCCACATCTGTAATGTGAAGAGGAGTTACGTACGGAAAGGAATGAGCGACTGAGTGAGGGACCTAACAGGAGGAGGAGGAGGAGGTATGGAAGGGAGCGAGCGAGCTATTGAGGGAGCGACCAAGATTCCCCCACAGACACACACACACTCACACACACACATCAGCGGACATTTATCGACACTTATATGTGTCCAAAGAGAATTTCGTCCTATCCTGAGAGCATAGAGTCACCAAGTGATGGAAGACACTTTCATGCTAGAAGTAGTGTCTGATCATTAATTTCTCAGATGCCATAGGCAAGGAAAAATCTTTTTATTCTTGGGACACTGCGACATGGGGGGTGATTGTTGACGATGATGATAATAGCCGCAAACAGTCTACGTGATCAAATTCCTTCTCACCAGAGAGAATAGTAATTACGACGGGGGACAAACACACACACACACACACAAACACACACACACACACACACACACACACACACACACACACACACACACACACACACACACACACACACACACACACACACAAAAACACACACACACAGCTTTAAAGTTCGGTATGCCTCCGAACATAATCTCTTCAAAACCCATTGTGGGTTTTGGTGGAGGAGCCTGCCAGAACTCCGATGGACCATCGGAGATTCCTAGACTGGTTTTCCGCAAAAGAAGAGACGCGAAGCAAACTCTACATTCCTCCATGATTGGACGACTGACTGGCAGGCAGGAGGCGGAGGTGGTTCTCTGGGTGTTCAGGGGTGCCAACAACTCCATCATCACCATCATCATCAAGCCATTGCAGGGGAGCAAAGCGCTTTTCCACCAAAACGCGTAAAACTCACTGAAATCATAGAAAATCGCCCTAGCACACAGCGGAGGGGGTTTTCTCGACATCATCATCATCACCACCAGAAGACGACCGGATGGGTCCTAAACGCCCGAAAGGCATTCCTGGACATTCTCAGAAAACCACTGAAAAATGACTGTTATTCCTCCGTCCAACACGGACTCACTCCTTGCGTCTCGGGCTAGCGGTCCCACGAGGCACTCCAGGCGCGACATGTACCCCGAGAGGGCTCCGTCACACTGTTCTCGTTACGTCTCAGGTTTGTGCGCATAGAGTGTCGGAGGGCAAAAATGGCCTCGGATACGCTCCGTCACTTTCCGCTCCTTACATCTCAGATTGGCGCGCACAGAGTGTCGGAGCACAAAAATGCCACTAGAAGCGCTCTGTAAATCTGTGCTCCTTACCTCTCAGGTTAGCGCGCACAGAGTGTCGGAGGGCCAAAATGGCCCCGGATACGCTCCGGCACTTTCCGATCCTTACCTCTCAGGTTAGCGCGCACAGAGTGTTGGAGTGCAAAAATGCCACCAGCAGCGCTCCGTAAATTTACTCTCTTTACCTCTCAGGTTAGCGCTCACAGAGTGTCGGAGGGGAAAAATGGCCTCGGATGCGCTCCATCACTTTCCGCTCCTTACCTCTCAGGTTAGCGCGCTCAGAGTGTCGGAGTGAAAAAATGCCACCAGAAGCGCTCCGTAAATTTCCGCGCCTTATCTCTCAGTTAGCGCGCACAGAGTGTCGGAGGACAAAAATGGGCCCGGAGCCGCTCCGTCCCTTCGCGCTCCTTACTTTTCAGGTTAGCGCGCACAGAATGTTGGAGGGCAAAAATGGTCCCGGTGACGCTCCGTTACTTTTCGGTCCTTTCCTCTTGGCCTATCAAGCACATAGTGTCGGAGGGCAAAAATGGTCCAGGAGACGCTCAGTTAATTTTCGCTCCTTACATCTCGGCCTATCACCCACACAGTGTCGGAGGGCAAAAATGGTCCCGTAGACGCTCCGTCACTTTTCGCTCCTTACCTGTCGACCTATCACGCAGGTAATGTCGGAGGGCAAAAATAGTCCCGGAGACGATCCGTCGCTTTACCCTCCTTATCTCTTAGGCTATGTGACAATGAGGGTCGGAGCTGAATAACGTGGCAAAGGTGCTCAGCTAACCCTTGCTGCTGCTGCACCCTCTTCCTCCTCCTCCTTGCATGCAAGGTAAGGGGGAAATATCACTTCACAATTATCGACGCCAGTAGCTTCCGCAGCGAGTTTCCTTCATACCTGATAACATATTATGAGTCATATGGAGAGGGAAACCAATTTTAATGCCTTGTGGAGTGTCTGATCAATAGTTCCTGTTATAGCAGAGGTAAGGGACGAATATTTTTGGTGCGACATTCTCACCTAAAGCAATGAACTCACATCTGTGATGTGAGGAGCAGGTACGTACGGAAAGGAATGAGTGACTGAGTGAAGGACTCAACAGGAGGAGGAGGAGAAGGAGGTACGGGAGGGAGCAAGCGAGCGAGGGAGGGATCGACCACGCTTCCCACACACACACAAACACACACATCAACGGACAATTATTGACACTAATATGTGTCCGCAGAGAATTTCCTCCTATGATGAGAGCATAGAGTCACCAAGTGATGGAAGACACTTTCATGCTAGGAGTAGTGTCTGATCATTAATTTCTCAGATGCCAGAGTCAAGGAAGGATATTTTATTCTTAGGAAAGGGGGCACACTGCGACTTGGGGGTGATTGTTTATGATGATGACGATAGCAGCAAACAGTCTCCTTGATCAAATTCCCTCTCACCAGAGAGCATCGTAATTACGACGGGGGACACACACACACACACACACACATATACACACACAGACACAGCATGAAAGTTCGGTGTGCCTCCGTACACAATGTCTTCAAAACCCATTGAAGGTTTTGGTGGAGGAGCCTGCCAGAACTCCGATGGACCATCGGAGATTGGTAGACTGGTTTTCCGCAAAAGAAGAGACGCGTAGCAATCTCTACATTCCTCCATGATGGTACGACTGACTGGCAGGCAGGAGGCGGAATTGGCTCTCTGGGTGTTGGAGGGTGTCAACAACACCATCATCATTATCATCATCAGGCCACCGCAGGGGAGCAAAGCGCGTTTCCACCAAAACGCGTAAAACTCACTATAGTCATTGAAAATCTTCCTAGCACACAGCGGAGGGGGCTGGCTCGACATCATCATCACCACCAGAAGACGACCGGAGGGGTCGTAGACGCCTGAAAGGCATTCTTAGACATTCTCAAAAAAAAGCACAAAAAATGTCAGTTATTCCTTCGTCAACCACGGACTCTCTCCTTGCGTCTCAGGCCAGCGGTCATAGGAGGGAGTCGCGGCGCGACATGTGCCCCGAGAGGGCTCCGTCACTCTGCACTTGTTACGTCTCAGTTTTGTTCACACAGAGTGTCGGAGGGCAAAAATGGCATCGGATACGCTCCGTTACTTTCCACTCCTTACCTCTCAGGGTAAGCGCGCACAGAGTGTTGGAGCGCAAAAATGCCACCAGAGGCGCTCCGTAAATCTGCGCTCCTTACCTCTCAGGTTAGCGCGCACAGAGTGTGGGAGGAGAAAAATGGCCTCGGATACTCTCCGTAACTTTCCGCTCCTTACCTCTCAGGTTACGGAGTACTGAGTGTCGGAGGGTAAAAACGCCACCAGAAGCGCTCGATACCTCTCAGTTTATCGTGCATAGAGTGTCGGAGGGCAAAAATGGCCTCGAATGCCCTCCGTCACTTTCCGCTCCTTTCCTCTCAGGTTAGCGCGCACAGAGTGTCGGAGTGCAAAAATGCCACCAGAAGCGCTCCGTAAATTTCCGCTCCTTATCTCTCATCTTAGCGGCCACAAAGTGTCGGAGGGCAAAAATGAGCCCGAAACCTCTCCGTCACTTCGCGCTCCTTAATTCTCAGCTTAGCGCGCACAGAGTGTCGGAGGGCAAAAATGCTCCCGGAGACGCTCCGTCACTTTCGCTCCTCATCTCTCAGCATTTGGGACATTGAGGGTCGGAGCTGAAAAACATGGCAAAGGTACTCAGCTAATCCTTGCTTCTGTTGCACCCTCCTCCTCCTCCTCCTTCCATGGAAGGTAAGGGGGAAACATCACCTCAGAATTATCGGCGCCAGTTGCTTCCGTAACGAGTTTCCTTCATACCTGATAATATCATATGAGTCACAAGGGGAGGGAAACCACTTTTAATGCCTGGTGGCGTGTCTAATCAATATTTCCTCTTATAGCAGAGGTAGGGGACGATATTTTTGGCGCGACATTCTCACCTAGAGCAATGAACCCACATCTGTGATGTGAGGAGGAGGTACGTACGGAAAGGAAGGAGTGACTGAGTGAGGGACACAACAGGGGGAGGAGGTACGGGAGGGAGCGAACAAGCGAGGGAGGGAGCGACCAAACGCTTCCCACAGACACACACACACACATCAGCGGATATTTATCGACACTTATATGTGTCCGCAGAAAATTTCCTCTTATGCTGAGAGCATAGAGTCACCAAGTGATGGAAGACACTTTCATGCTAGGAGTAGTGTCTGATCATTAATTCCTCAGATGCCAGAGGCTAGGAAGGATCTTTTTATTTTTGGGAGAGGGGGCACAGTACGACTTGGGGGTGATTGTTGATGATGATGATAATAGCCGCAAAGAGTCTCCGTGATCAAATTCCTTCTCACCAGAGAGCATAGTAATAACGACGTTGGACACACACACACACACACACACACACACACACACACACACACACACACACACACACACACACACAGCTTTAAAGTTCGGTGTGCCTCCGAACATAATCTCTTCAAAGCCCATTGTGGGTTTGGGTGGAGGAGCCAGCCAGAACTCCGATGGACCATCGGAGATTGCTAGACTGGTTTTCCGCAAAACGAGAGACGCCTAGCAATCTCTACATTCCTCCATGATGGGACGACTGACTGGCAGGCAGGAGGCGGAGGTGGCTATCTGGGTTTTGTGGGGGTCGCCAACAACACCATCATCATCATCATCATCATCATCAGGCCACCGCAGTGGAGCAAAGCGCGTTTCCAACAAAACGAGTAAAACTCACTAAAATCATTGGAAATCGTCCTGGTACAAAGTGGAGGGGGCTGGCTGGAAATTATCATCACCACCACCGAAATACGACCGGAGGGGTCCTAGACGCCCGAAAGGCATTCCTGGACGTTCTCAGAAAAACCCCTGAAAAAATGTCTGTTATTCCTCCGCCAACCACGGACTCTCTCCTTGCGTCTGAACCCAGCGGTCACAGGAGGGAGTCCGGGCGCGACACGTGCCCCGAGAGGGCTCCGTCACTCTGCACTCGTTACGTCTCAGGTTTGTGCGCACAGAGTGTCGGAGGGCAAAAATGGCCTTGGATACACTCCGTCACTTTCCGCTTCTTACCTTTCAGGTTAGCGCGCACTGAGTGTCGGAGTGCAAAAATGGCCTCGGATGCGCTCCGTCACTTTCCGCTCCTTACCTCTCAGGCTAGCGCGCACAGAGTGTCGGAGTGCAAAAATGCCACAAGAAGCGCACCGTAAATTTGCGTTCCTTACCTCTCAGTTTAGCGCGCACAGAGTGTCGGAGGGCAAAAATGGCTTCGGATGCGCTGTCACTTTCCTCTCCTTACCTCTCAGGTTAGCGTGCACAGTGTCGGAGTGCAAAAGTGATACCAGAAGTGCTGCGTAAATTTCCGCGACTTATCTCTTAGGTTATCGCGAACACAGTGTCGGAGGGCAAATATGGGCCCGGAGCCGCTCCGTCACGTCGCGCTCCTTACTTCTAAGGTTAGCGCGCAGAGACTGTCGGAGGGGAAAAATTGGCCCGGAGACGCTCCGTTACTTTTCGCTCCCCACCTCTCGGCCTATCACGCACATAGAGTCGGAGGGCAAAAAATGGTCCCGGAGACGCTCCGTCACTTTTCGCTCCTTACCTCTCGGCCTATCACACACATAGTGTCGGAGGGCAAAAATTCTTCCCGAAGACGCTCAGTCACTTTGCGCTCCTTATCTCTCAGCCTATGGGACATTGAGGTTCGGACCTGAAAAACAGGGTAAACGTCCTCAGCTAACCCTTGCTGCTGCTGCACCCTCCTTCTCCTCCTTCTTGCATGGAAGGTAAGGGGGAAACATCACCTCACAATTATCGACGCCAGTAGCTTCCGCAGCGAGTTTCCTTCATACCTGATAACATCTATGAGTCATATGGAGAGGGAAACCAATTTTAATGCCTTGTGGCGTGTCTGATTAATAGTTCCTGTTATAGCAGAGGTAAGGGACGAATATTTTTGGTGCGACATTCTCACCTAGAATAAATGAACTCACATCTGTGATGTGAGGAGCAGGTACGTACGGAAAGGAATGAGTGACTGAGTGAAGGACTCAACAGGAGGAGGAGGAGGAGGAGGTACGGGAGGGAGCAAGCGAGCGAGGGAGGGATCGACCACGCTTCCCACACACACACAAACACACACATCAACGGACAATTATTGACACTAATATGTGTCCGCAGAGAATTTCCTTCTATGATGAGAGCATAGAGTCACCAAGTGATGGAAGACACTTTCATGCTAGGAGTAGTGTCTGATCATTAATTTCTCAGATGCCAGAGGCAAGGAAGGATCTTTTTATTCTTGGGAGAGGGAGCACACTTCGACTTGGGGGTGATTGTTGATGATGATGCTGATGATAGCCGCAAATAGTCTCCGTGATCAAAATCCTTCTCACCAGAGAGCATAGTAATTATGACGGGGGACACACACACACACACACACACACAGCTTTAAAGTTCGGTGTGCCTCCGAACATAATCTCTTCAAAACCCATTGTGGGTTTTGATGGAGGAGCCAGCCAGAACTCCGATGGACCATCGGAGATTGCGAGACTGGTTTTCCGCAAAACAAGAGACGCGTAGCAATCTCTACATTCCTCCATGATGGGACGACCGACTGGCAGGCAGGAGGCGGAGGTGGCTCTCTGTGTGTTGGGAGGCGCCAACAACACCACCATCATCATCATCATCAGGCTACCGCAAGGGAGTAAGTCGTGTTTCCACCAAAACGCTTAAAACTCAATAAAATCACTGAAAATCGCCCTGGCACACAGCGGAGGGGGCTGGCTCGACATCATCATCATCACCACCAGAAGACGACTGGAAGGGTCCTCGACGCCCGAAAGACATTCCTGGACATTCTCAAGAAAACCCCCAAAAAAATATGTTATTCCTACGTCAACCACGGACTCTCCTTGCGTCTCAGGCCAGCGGTCAGAGGAGGGAGTCCGCGCGCGACATGAGCCCCTAGGGGGCTCCGTCACTTTGCACTCGTTACGTCTCACGTTTGTACGCACAGAGTGTCGGAGGGCAAAAATGGCCTCAGATACACTCCGTCACTTTCCGTTCCTCACCTCTCAGGTTAGCGCGCAGAGAGTGCCGGAGGACACAAATGGCCTTGGATACATTCCGTAGATTTTCGCTCCTTACCTCTCAGGTTAGGGCGCACTGAGAGTCGGAGGGTAAAAATGCCACCAGAAGCGCTCCGTAAATTTCCGCCCCTTATTTCTCAGGTTAGCTCGCACAGAGTCTCGGAGGGCAGAAATGGGGCCGGAGCCGCTGCGTCACTTCGCGCTCCTTACTTCTCAGGTTAGCGCGCACAAAGTGTTGGAGGGCAAAAATTGTCCCGGAGACGCTCCGTTACTTCTCGCTCCTTTCCTCTCGGCCTATCACGCACATAGTGTCGGAGGGCAAAAATCGTCCCAGAGACGCTCCGTCACTTTGAGCTCCTTATCTCTCAGCTTATGGGAAATTGAAGGTTTGAGCTGAAAAACATGGCAAAGGTGCTCAGCTAACCCTTGCTGCTGCTGCACCCTCCTCCTCCTCCTTACATGGAAGGTAAGGGGGAAACATCACCTCACAATTATCAACGCCAGTAGCTTCCGCAGCAAGTTACCTTCATGCCTGAGAACATATGAGTCATAAGGGGAAGGAAACCACTTTCAGTGCCTGGTGGCGTGTCTGATCAATAGGTACTCTTACAGCAGAGGTAAGGGACGATATTTTTGGGGCGACATTCTCACCTAGAGCAATGAACCCACATCTGTGATGTTAGGAGGATGTACGTACGGAAAGGAAGGAGCGACTGAGTGAAGGACCCAACAGTAGGAGGAGGAGGAGGTACGGGAGGGAGCGAGCGAGTGAGGGAGGGAGCGAGCGAGTGAGGGAGGGAGCGAGCGAGTGAGGGAGGGAGCGACCACGTTTCCCACACACACACACACATCAGCGGACATATATCGACACTAATATGTGTCCACAGAGAATTTCCTCCTATGCTGAGAGCATAGAGTCACCGAGTGATGGAAGACACTTTCATTCTCGGAGTAGTGTCTGATCATTAATTTCTCCGATGCCAGAGGCAAGGAAGGATCTTTTTATTCTTGGGAGAGGGTGCACACTCCGACTTAGGGGTGATTGTTAATGATGATAATGATAGCCGCAAAGAGCCTCCGTGATCAAATTCCTTCTCACCAGAGAGCATAGTAATTACGACGGGACACACCCACACACACACACACACACACACACAGCTTTAAAGTTCGGTGTGCCTCCGAACATAATCCCTTCAAAACACATTAAGGTGGTTTTGGGTAAAGGAACCAGCCAGAACTCCGATGGACCATCGGTGGTTGCTAGACTGGTTTTCCGGAAAAGAAGAGACGCGTAGCAATCTCTACATTCCTCCATGATGGGACGACTGACTGGCAGGCAGGAGGCGGAGGTGGCTCTCTGGGTGTTGGAGGGGCACCAACAACACCATCATCATCATAATCATCAGGTCAGCGCAAGGGAGCAAAGCGCGTTTCCACCAAAACGCGTAAAACTCACTAAAATCATTGAAAATCTTCCAAGCACACAGCGGAGGGGGCTGGCTCCACATCATCATCATCACCACCAGAAGACGACCGGAGGGGTCCTAGACGCCCGAAAGGCATTCCTGGACATTCTCAGAAAAACCCCTAAAAAATGTCTAGGTTATTCCTCCGGTAACCAAGGACTCTCTCCTTGTGTCTCAGGCCAGCGGTCACAGAAGGGAGTCCGGGCACGACATGTGCCCCGAGAGGGCTCCGTCACGTTGCACTCGTTACGTCTCAGGTTTGGGCGCACAGAGTGTCGGAGGGCGAAAATGGCCTCGGATACACTCCGTCACTTTCCGCTCCTTGCCTCTCAGGTTAGGGCGCACAGAGTTCCGGAGTGCAAATATGCTACCAGAAGCGATCCGTAAATTTGCGCTCCTTACCTCTCAGGTTAGCGTGCACAGAGTGTCGGAGGGCAAAAATGGCTTAGGTTGCGCTCCGTCACTTTCCTCTCCTTAAATCTCAGCTTAGCGCGCACAGAGTGTGGGAGTGCAAAAATGCCACCAGAAGTGGTCCGTAAATTTCCGCGCCTTATCTCCCAGGTTAGCGCGCACAGAGTGTCGGAGGGCAAAAATCGGCCCGGAGCCGCTCCGTCACTTCGCGCTCCTTACCTCTCGGCATGTCACGCACATAGTGTTGGAGGGCAAAAATAGTCCCGGAGACACTCCGTCACTTTGCGCTCATTATCTTTCATTGGGTGTCGGACCTGAAAAACATGGCAAAGGTGCTCAGCTAACCCATGCTGCTGCTGCACCCTCTTCCTCCTACTCCTTGCAGGGAAGGTAAGGGGGAAACATCATCTCACAATTATCGACGCCAGTAGCTTCCGCAGGGAGTTTCTTTCATACTTGAGAACATCATATGAGTCACAAGGGGAGGGAAACCACTTTTAATGCCAGGTGGTGTGTCTGAACAATAGTTCCTCTTATACCAGAGGTATGGGACGATATTTTTGGGGCGATATTCTCACATAGAGCAATGAACCCACATCTGTGATGTGAGGAGGAGGTACGTACGGAAAGGAAGGAGCGACTGAGAGAGGGACCCAACAGGAGGAGGAGGATGAGGTACGGGAGGGAGCTAGCGAGCGAGGGACGGAGGGACCACGCTTCCCACACACACACACACACGCACATATCAGCGGACATTTATCGACACTTATATGTGTCCGCAGAGAATTTCCTCCTATGCTGAGAGCATAGAGTCACCAAGTGATGGAAGACACTTTCATGCTAGGAGTAGTGTCTGATCATTAATTTCTCAGATGCCAGAGGCAAGGAAGGATCTTTTTATTCTTGGGAGAGGGTGCACACTGCGACTTGGGGGTGATTGTTGATGATGATGATGATAGCCGCAAACAGTCTCCGTGATCAAATCCCTTCTCACCAGAGAGCATAGTAACTTCGACGGGGGACACACACACACATACACAGCTTTAAAGTTCGGTGTGCCGCCGAACATAATCTCTTCAAAACCCATTGTGGGTTTTGGTGGAGGAACCAGCCAGAACTCCGAATGACCATCGGAGATTGCCAGACTAGTTTTCCGCAAAAGAAGAGACGCGTAGCAATCTCTACATTCCTCCATGATGGGACGACTGACTGGCAGGATGGAGGCGGATGTGGCTCTCTCTGTGTTGGAGGGTGCCAACAACACCATCATCATCATCATCATCAGGCCACCGCAGGGGAGGAAAGCGTGTTTCCACGAAAACGTATAAAACTCACTAAAATCATTGAAAATCTCCTTGGTACACAGCGGAGGGTGCTGTCTCGACATCTTCATAACCACCAGAAGACGACCGGAGGGGTCCTTGACGCTCGATAGGCAGTCCTGGAAATTCTCAGAGAAACCCCTAAAAAATGTCTGTTATTCCTATGTCAATTACGGACTCTGTCCTTGCGTCTCACAGGTTTGTGCGCAGAGAGTCTCGGAGGGCAAAAATGGCCTCGGATACGATCAGTCACTTTCCGTTCCTTACCTCTCAGGTTAGCGCGCACTGAGTGTCGGAGCGCAGAAATGCCACCAGAAGCGCTCCGTAAATTTGCGCTCCTTACCTCTCAGGTTAGCGCGCAGAGAGTGTCGGAGGGCAAAAATGGCCTCGGACGCGCCCCGTCACTTTCTCCTCCTTACCTCTCAGGTTAGCGCGCACAGAGTGTCGGAGTGCAAAAATGGTATCAGAAGTGGTCTGTAAATTTCCGCGAGTTATCTCTTAGGTTAGCGCGCACATAGTGTCGGAGTGGAAAAATGGGCCCGGAGCTGCTCCGTCACTTCGCGCTCCTTACTTCTCAGGTTAGGGCTCACAGAGTGTCGGAGGGCAAAAGTGGTCCCGGAGACGCTCCGTTACTTTTCGCTCCTTACCACTCGGCCTATCACGCACATAGTGTTGGAGGGTAAAATGGTCCCGGAGACGCTCCGTCACTTTGCGCTCCATATCTCTCTGCCTATGGGACATTGATGGTCGGACCCGAAAAACAGGGTAAAGGTGCTCAGCTATCTGTTGCTTCTGCTGCACCCTCCTCCTCCTCCTCCTCCTTGCATGGAAGGTAAAGGGGAAACATCGCCTCACAATTATCGTCGCTAGTAGCCTCCGCAGCGAGTTGCCTTCATACCTGAGAACATCATATGATTCACAAGGGGAGGGAAACCACTTTCAATGTCTGGTAATGTGTCTGATAAATAGTTCCTCTTATAGCAGAGGTAAGGGACGATGTTATTAGGACGACATTCTCACCTAGTGCAATGAACCCACACCTATGATATGAGGAGGAGGTACATACGGAAAGAAAGGAGTGACTCAGTGAGGGACCCAACAGGAGGAGGAGGAGGAGATACGGGAGGGAGCGAGCGAGAGAATGAGGGATCGACCAACCTTCCCACACACACACACACATACACACACACACACACACACACACACACACACACACACACACACACACACACACACACACACACACACACACACACACATCAGCGGACATTTATCGAAACTTATATGTGTCCACAGAGAATTTCCTCCTATGCTGAGAGCATTTAGTCACCATGTGATGGAAGACACTTTCATGCTAGGAGTAGTGTCTGATCATTAATTTCTCATATGCCAGAGGCAGCTAAGGATCTTTTTATTCTTGGGAGAAGGAGCACACTGCGACTTGGGGGTGATTGTTGCTGATGATGATCATAGTCGCAAACAGTCTCCGTGATCAAATTCCTTCTCACCAGAGAGCATAATGAGTACGACGGGGGACACAAACACACACAAACACACACACAGCTTTAAAGTTCGGTGTGCCTCCGAACATAATCTCTTCAAAACCCATTGTGGGTTTTGGTGGAGGAGCCAGCTAGAACTCCAATGGACCATTAGAGATTGCTAGACTGGTTTTCCGCAAAAGAAGAGACGCGTAGCAATCTCTACATTCCTCCATGATGGGACGACTGACTAGCAGGATGGAGGCGGAGGTGGCTCTCTGGGTGTTGGGGGGCGCCAACAACACCATCATCATTACTATCATCAGGCGACCGCAGGGGAGCAAAGCGTGTTTCCACGAAAACGCGCAAAACTCACTAAAATCATTGAAAATCGCCCTGGTACACAGCGGAGGGTGCTGTCTGGACATCATCATCATCACCATCAGAAGAGGAAAATCCCCTAAAAAATGTTTATTCCTACGTCAATCATGGACTCTCTCCTTGTGTCTCAGGCCAGCGGTCACAGAAGGGAGTCCAGGCGCGACATGTGCCCCGAGAGGGCTCCGTCACTCTGCACTTATTACGTCTCATGTTTGTGCGCAGAGAGTGTCGGAGGGCAAAAAAGACCTCGGATATGCTCCGTCACTTTCCGCTCCTTACATCTCAGGTTAGCGCGCAATGTGTGTCGGAGTGCAGAAATGCCACCAGAAGCGCTCCGAAAATTTGCGCTCCTTACCTCTCAGCTTAGCGCGCAGAGAGTGTCGGAGGGCAAAAATGGCCTCTGATTCGCTCCGTCACTTTCCGCTCCTTACCTCTCAGGTTAGGGCGCACAGAGTGTCGGAGAGCAAAAATGTCACCAGAAGCAATACGTAAATTTGTGCTCCATACCTCTCAAGTTATTGCGCACAGAGTGTCGGGAGGCAAAAAAGGCCTTGAATGCGCTCCGTCACTTTCCGCTCCTTACCTCTTAGGTTAGCGCGCAGAGAGTTTCGGAGTGGAAAAATGCTACCAGAAGCGCTCCGTAAATTTCCGCGGCTTATCTCTCAGGTTAGCGCGCACAATAGTGTCGGAGGGGAAAAATGTGCCCGGAGCCGCTCCGTTACTTCGCGCTCCTTACTTCCCAGGTTAGCGCGCATATAGTGTCGGAGGGCAAAAATGGTCCAGGAGACGCTCCTGTACTTTTCGCTCCTTACCTCTCGGCCTATCACGCACGTAGTGTCGGAGGGCAAAAATCGTCCCGGAGACGCTCCATTACTTTTCGCTCCTTACCTCTTGGATTATCACGCACATAGTGTTGAAGGGCAAAAATGGTCCAGGAGACACTCCGTCACTTTGCGCTTCTTATCTCTTAGCCTATGGGAAATTGAGGGTTGGAGCTGAAACACATGGGGAAAGGTTCTCAGGTAATCCTTGCTGCTGCTTCACCCTCCTCCTCCTTCTCCTTGCATGGAAATTATGGGGGAAACATCACCTCACAATTATCGACGCCAGTAGCTTCTGCAGCGAGTTTCGTTCATACCTGAGAACATCATATGAGTCCCAAGGGGTGGGATAACTACTTTTAATGTCTGGCGCCGTGTCTGATCAATACTTCCTCTTATAGCAGAGGGAAGGTACGATATTTTTGGGGCGACATTCACACCTAGATCAATGAACCCACATCTGTGATGTGAGGAGGAGGTACGTACGGAAAGGAAGGAGCGACTGAGTGAGGGACCCAACAGGAGGATGAGGAGGAGGTACAGGAGGGAGCGAGCTAGCAATGGAGGGAGCGACCACGGTTCCCACACACACACACACACACACACATACACACACACACACACACACACACACACACACACACACACACACACAAACAAACAAACACATCAGCGGACATTCATCGACACTAATATGTGTCCGCAGAGAATTTCCTCCTATGCTGAGAGAATAGAGACACCAAGTGATGGAAAACACTCTCATTCTAGGAGTACTGTCTGATCATTAATTTCTCAGATTCCAGAGTCAAGGAAGGATCTTTTTATTCTTGGGAGAGGGGGCATACTGCGACTTGGGAGTGATTGTTGATGATGATGATGATGATAGCCGCAAACAGTCTCCGTGATCAAATTCCTTCTCACCAGAGAGCATAGTAATTACGACGTGGGACAGACACACACACACACACATACACACACAAAAACACGAACACACACACACACACACACATACACACACACACACACACACACACACACACACACACACACACACACACACACACACACACCATTAAAGTTCGGTGTGCCTCCGAACATAATCTCTTCAAAACCCATTGTGGGTTTTGATTGAGGAGCCAGCCAAAACTCTGATGGACCATCGGAGATTGCTTGACTGGTTTTCCGCAAAAGAAGAGACGCGTAGCAATCTCTACATTCCTCCATGATGGGACGATTGACTGGCAGGCATGAGGCAGAGGTGGCTCTCGAGGTGTTGGGGGGCGCCAACAACACCATCATCGTAATCATCATCAGGCCATCGAAGGCCGGCAGCAAAGCGCGTTTCAACCAAAACGCGTAAAAATTACTAAAATCATTGAAAATCGGACTGGCACACAGCGTAGGGGGCTGGCTCAACATAATCATCATCACCGCCATAAGACGACCGGAGGGGTCGTAGACGCCCGAAAGGCATTCCTGGACCTTCTCAGATAAACCCCTAAAAAATAACTGTTATTCCTACGTCAACCACGGACTCTTTCCTTGCGTCTCAGGCCAGCGGTCACAGGAGGGAGTCCGGGCGCGACATGTGCCACGAGAGGGCTCCGTCACTCTGCACTCGTTACGTCTCCGGTTTGTGGGCACAGAGTGTCAGAGGGTAAAAATGGCCTCGGATACGCTCCGTCACTTTCCGCTCCTTACCTCTCAGGTTAGCGCGCACAGAGTGTCGGAGTGCAAATATGCCACCAGAAGCGCTCCGTATATTTGAGCTCCTTACCTCTCAGGTTAGCGCGCACAGAGTGTCGGAGGGCAAAAATGGTCCCGGAGACGCTCCGTTACTTTTTGCTCCTTACCTCTCGGCCTATCACGCACATAGTGTCGGAGTTTAAAAATGGTCCCAGAGACGCTGCGTCACTTTGCGCTCCTTGTCTCCTCCTCCTCCTTGAATGGAAGGTAAAGGGGAAACATCACCTCCCAATTATCGACGCCAGTAGCTTCCTCAGCGAGTTTCCTTCATACCTGACATCATATGAGTCACAAGGGGAGGGAAACCACTTTTAATGACTGGTTGCGAGTCTGATCAATAGTTTCTCTTATAGCAGAGATAATGGACAATATTTTTGGGGCGACATTCTCACCTAGAGCAATGAACCCATATCTGTGATGTGAGGAGGAGGTACGTACGGAAAGGAAAGGGCGACTGAGCGAGGGACCCAAAAGTGGGAGGAGGAGGAGGTACGGGAGGGAGGGAGCGAGCGAATGAGGGACAAACCACGCTTCCCACACACACACACACACACACACACACACACACACACACACACACACACACACACACACACACACACACACACACACACACATCAGCGGACATTTATCGACGTATATGTGTCCTCAGAGAATTTTCTCCTCTGGTGAGAGCATAGAGTCACCAAATGATGGAAGACACTTTCATGCTAGTAGAGTCGGATCATTAATTTCTCAGATGCCAGAGGCAAGGAAGGATCTTTTCATTATTGGGAGAGGGGGCACACTGCGACCTGGGGGTGATTTTTGATGATGATGATGATTGTCGCAAACAGTGTCCGTGATCAAATTCCTTCTCACCAGAGAGCATAGTAATTACGACGGGACTCACACACACACACATACACACGGCTTTAAAGTTCGGTGTGCCTCCAAACATAATTTCTTCAAAACCCATTTTGGGTTTTGGTGGAGGAGCCAGCCAGAACTCCGATGGACCATAGGAGATTGCTAGACTGGTTTTCCGCAAAAGAAGAACGCGTAGCCATCTCTACATCAATCCATTAAGGGACTACTGACTGGCAGGCAGGAGGCGGAGGTGGCTCTTTGGGTGTTGGGGGGCGCCAAGAACACCATCATCATCGTCATCATCAGTCCGCCGCAGGGGAGCAAAGCGCGTTTCCACCAAAATGCGTAGAACTCAATAAAATCATTGAAAATCGCCCTGGCACACAGCGGAGGGGGCTGGGTCACCATCATCGTCATCACCACCAGAAGACGACCGTAGGGGGTCCTAACCGCCCGAAAGGCATACCTGGACATTCTCAGAAAAAACCTAAAAATGTCTGTTATTCCTCCGTCAACCACGGACTCTCTTCTTGCGTCTCAGGCCATCCGTCACAGGAGGGACTCCGTGCGCGACATGTGCCCCGAGAGGGCTCCGTCACTCTGCACTCGTTACGTCTCAGGTTTGTGCGCAGAGTGTCGGAGGGCAAAAATGGTCTCGGATACGCTTCTTCATTTTCCGCTCCTTACGTCTCTGGTTAGCGCGGCCACAGTGTCGGAGCGCAGAAATGCCACCAGAAGCACTCCGTAAATCTGCGCTCCTTACCTCTCAGGTTAGCGCGCACAGAGTGTCGGAGGGCAAAAATGGCCTCGGATACGCTCCGTCACTTTCTATTACTTACCTCTCAGGTTAGCGCGCACAGAGTGTCGGAGTGCAAAAATGCCACCAGAAGCGCTCCGTTGATTTTGCCTCCTTACCTCTCAGGTAAGCGCGCACAGTTTCGGAGGGCAAAGATGGCCTCGGATTCCCTCCGTCACTTTCCGCTCCTTACCTCTCAGGTTAGCGTGCACAGAGTGTCGGAGTGCAAAAATTCCACTACAAGCGCTACGTAAATTTCCGTGCCTTATCTCTCAGGTTAGCTTGCACAAAGTGTCGGAGGTAAGAAATGGGCCCGGAGCCGCTCCGTCACTTCGCGCTCCTTACTTCTCAGGTTAGCGTGCACAGAGGGCAAAAAATGGTACCGGAGACGCTCCGTCACTTGGCGCTTCTTATCTCTCAGCCTATGAGACATTGTGGGTCGGAGCTGAAAAACATGCCAAAGGTGCTCAGCTAACCCTTGCTGCTGCGGCACCCTCCTCCTCCTCCTCCTTGCATGGAAGGTGAGGGGGAAACATCACCTCACAATTATCGACGCCATTCGCTTTCCCAGCGAGTTTCCTTCATAACTGAGAACATCATATGAGTCACAAGGGTAGGGAAACCACTTTTAATGCCTGGTGGTGTGTCTGATCAATAGTTCCTCTTATAGCAGAGGTAAGGGACGTTATTTTTGGGGCAACATTCTCACCTAGAGAAATGAGCCCACATCTGTGATGTGAGGAGAAGGTACGTACGGAAAGGACGTAGCGACTGAGTGAGGGACCCAACAGGCGGAGGAGGAGGAGGAGGTACTGGAGGGAGCGAGCGAGCGAGGGTGGGAGCGACCACGCTTCCCACACACAGACACACACACATCAGCGGACATTTATCGACACTTAGATGTGTCCGCAGAGAATTTCCTCCTATGCTGAGAGCATAGAGTCACCAAGTGATGGAAGACACTTTCATGCTAGGAGTACTGTCTGATCATTTATTTCTAAGATGCCAGAGGCAAGGAAACATTTTTTTCATTCTTGGGAGATGGGGCACACTGCGACTTGGTGGTGATTGTTGATGATGATGATGATAGCCGCAAAAAGTGTCCGTCATCAAATTCCTTCTCACCAGAGAGCATAGTAATCGCGATGGGGGACACACCCACACACACACACACACACACATACAAAAACACACACACACACACACACACACACACACACACACACACACACAGCTTTAAAGTTCGGTGTGCCTCCGAACCTAATCTCTTCAAAACCCATTGTGGGTTCTGGTGGAGGAGCCAACCAGAACTCCGATGGACCATCGGATATTGCTAGACTGGTTTTCCGCAAAAGAAGAGACGCAAAGGATTCTCTACATTCCTACATGATGTGGTGACTGACTGGCAGGCATGAGGCGGAGGTGGCTCTCTGGGTGTTGGGGGGCACGAACAACACCATCATCATCATCATCATCAGGCCACCGCAGGGGAGCAAAGAGTGTTTCCACCAAAACGCGTAAAACTCACTTAAAATCATTGAAAATCTTCATGGCACACAGCGGAGGGGCAGGCTCGACATCATCATCATCACCACCGGAAGACGACCGGAGGGGTCCTAGACGCCCGAAAGGCATTCCTGGACATTCACAGAAAAACCCCTAAAAAATGTCTGTTATTCGTCTGTCAACCACGGACTCTCCTTGCGTCTCAGGCCAGCGGTCACAGGAGGGAATCCAGGCGCGACATGTGCTCCGAGAGGGCTCCGTCACTCTGCAAGCGTTACGTCTCAGGTTTGTTAGCACAGAGTGTCGGAGGGCAAAAATGGCCTCGGATACGCTCTGTCACTTTCCGCTCCTTACCTCTCAGGTTAGGGCGCACAGAGTGTCGGAGCCCAAAAATGCCACCAGAAGCGCTCCGTAAATCTGCGCTCATTACCTCTCAGGTTAGCGTGCAGAGAGTGTCGGAGTGCAATAATGGCCTCGGATACGCTCCGTCACTTTCCGCTCCTTACCTCTCAGGTTAGCGCGCAGAGTGTCGGAGTGCAAATATGCCACCAGAAGCGCTCCGAAAATTTGCGCTCCCTACCTCCCAGGTTAGCACGCACAGAGTGTCGGAGTGCAAAAATGCCACCAGAAGCTCTCCGTAAATTTCCGCGCCTTACATCTCAGGTTAGCGCGCACAGAGTGTGGGAGTGCAAAAATGCCACTAGAAGCTCTCCGTCACTTCGCGCTCCTAACTTCTCAGGGTAGTGCGCACAGAGTGTCGGAGGTCAAAAATGGTCCCGGAGACACTCCGTTACTTTTCGCTCCTTACCTCTCGGATTATCACGCACATCTTGCCGGAGGGCAAAAATAGTCCCGGAGACGCTCCGTCACTTTGCGCTCCTTATCTCTCAGCCTATGGGACATTGAGGGTCGGACCTGAAAAACATGGCAAAGGTGCTCAGCTAATCCTTGCTGCTGCTGCACCCTCTTCCTCCTCATCCTTGCATGGAAGGTAAGGGGGAAACATCACCTCACAATTATCGACGCGAGTAGCTTCCGCACCGTGTTTCCTTCATACTTGAAAACATCATATGAGTTACAAGTTGAGGGAAACCACTATTAATGCCTGGTGGCGAGTCTGATTAATAGTTCCTCTTATAGCAGAGGTAAAGGACGATATTTTTGGGGCGACATTCTCACCTAGAGCAATGAACCCACATCTGTGATGTGAGGAGGAGGTACGTACGGAAAGGAAGGAGTGACTGAGTGAGGGACCCAACAGGAAGAGGAGGAGGAGGTACGGGATGGAGCGAGCGAGCTAATGAGTTAGCGAACACGCTTCCCACACACACACACACACACACACACACACACAAACACACACATCAGCGGACATTTATCGACGCTTATATGTGTCCTTAGAGATTTTCCTACTAGGCTGAGAGCATAGAGTCACCAAGTGATGGAAGACACATTCATGCTATGAGTTGTGTCTGATCATTAATTTCTCAGATGCCACAGGCAAGGAAGGATCTTTTTATATTTGGGAGAGGGAGTACACTGCGACTTGGGGGTGATTGTTGCTGATGATGATGATAGAAGTAAACACTCTCCGTGATGAAATTCCTTCTCATCAGAGAGCATAGTAATTAAGACGGGGGACACACACACACATACACACACACACACACACACACACACACACACACACACACACACACATACACACATACACAGCTTTAAAGTTCGGTGTGCCTCCGAACATAATCTCTTCAAAACCCATTGTGGGTTTTGGTGGAGGAGGCAGCCAGAACTGGAACCATCGGAGTTTGCTAGACTGGTTTTCCGCAAAAGAAGAGACGCGTAGCAATCTCTATATTCCTCCATAATGGGACGATTGACTGGCAGGCAGGAGAACGAGGTGGCTCTCTGGGTGTTGGGGGGCGCCAACAACACCACCATCATCATCATCATCAGGCCACCGCAGGGGAGCAAAGAGTGTTTCCACCAAAACACTTAAAATTCACTAAAATCATTGAAAATCGCCCTGGCACACAGCGGAGGGGACAGTCTCGACATCATCATCATTATCACCAGAAGACGACCGGAGGGGTCCTAGACGCCCGAAAGGCATTCCTGAACATTCTCAGAAAAAACCCTAAAAAATGTCTGTTATTCCTACGTCATCCACGGACTCTCCTTGCGTCTCAGGCCAGCGGTCACAGTAGGGAGTCCGGGCGCGACATGTGCCCCGAGAGGGCTTTGTCACTCTGCACTCGTTACATCTCAGATTTGTGCGCACAGAGTGTCGGAGGGCAAAAATGGCCTCGGATATGCTCCGTCACTTTCCGCTCCTTACCTTTCGGGTTAGCTCGCACAAAGTGTCTGATTGTAGAAATTCCACCAAAAGCGCTCCGTAAATCTGCGCTCATTACCTCTCGGGTTAGCGCACACAGAGTGTCGGAGGACAAAATTGGCCTCGGATACGCTCCTTAACTTTCCGCTCCTTATCTCTCAGGTAAGGGCGCACTGAGTGTCGGAGGGTAAAAATGCCAGAAGAAGCGATCCGTAAATTTGCGCTCCTTACCTGTCAGTCTATCGCGAACAGAGTGTCGGAGGGTAAAAATGGCCTCGGATGCCCTCCGTCACTTTCCGCTCCTTACCTCTCAGGTTAGCGCGCACAGAGTGTCGGAGTGCAAAAATGCCACCAGAAGCGCTCCGGAAATTTCTACGCCTTATCTCTCAGGTTAGCGCGCACAGATTGTCGGAGGACAAAAATGGGCACGGAGCCGCTCCGTCACTTCGCGCTCCTTACTTTTCAGGTTAGCACGCACAGAGTGTCGGAGGGCAAAAATGGGCCCGGAGACGCCTCGTCACTTTGCGCTCCTTATCTCTCAGCCTATGGGACATTGAGGGTCGTACCTGAAAAACATGGTAAAGGTACTCAGCTAATCCTTGCTGCTGATGCACCCTCCTCCTCCTCCTCCTTGCATGGAAGTGGGAAACATCACCTCACAATTATCGAAGCCAGTCGCTTCCGCAGCGAGTTATATTCGTACCCGAGAATATCATATGAGTCACAAGGGGAGGGAAACCATTTTTAATACCTGGTGGCGTGTCTAATGAATAGTTCCTCTTATAGCAGAGGTAAGGGACGATATTTTTGGGGCGACATTCTCACTTAGAGCAATGAACCCACATCTGTGACGTCAGGAGGAGGTACGTACGGAAAGGAAGGAGCGACTAAGTGAGGGAACCAACAGGCGGAGGAGGAGGAGGAAGTACGGGAGGGAGCGAGCGAGCGAGGGAGGGAGCGACCAAGCTTCACACACACACACACATACACACACACACACACACACACACACACACACACACACACACACACACACACACACAACACACACACACACATCAGCGGACATTTATCGACGCTTATATGTGTCCGCAGAGAATTTCCTCCTATGCTGAGAGCATAGAGTCACCAAGTGATGGAAGACACTTTCATGCTAGGAGTAGTGTCTGATCATTAAATTCTCAGATGCCAGAGGCAAGGAAGGATCTTTTTATTCTTGGGAGAGGGGGCACTCTGCGACTTGTGGGTGATTGTTGATGATGATGATTATAGCCGCAAACAGTCTCCGTGATCAAATTCCTTCTCACCAGAGAGCATAGTAATTACGATGGGGGACACACATACACAAACACACACAGAGAGCTTTAAAGTTCGGTGTGCCTCCGAACATG
Organism: Panulirus ornatus; assembly: GCF_036320965.1. Classification (NCBI taxonomy): domain Eukaryota; kingdom Metazoa; phylum Arthropoda; class Malacostraca; order Decapoda; family Palinuridae; genus Panulirus; species Panulirus ornatus. The sequence continues at coordinate 1,392,202 of NC_092256.1, read as the reverse complement.
ATCTCTTCAAAACCCATTGTGGGTTTTGGTTGAGGAGCCAGCCAGAACTCCGATGGACCATCGGAGATTGCTAGACTGGTTTTCCACAAAAAAAGAGACGCGTAGCAATCTCTACATTCCTCCATGATGGGACGACTGACTGGCAGGCAGGAGGCGGAGCTGGTTCTCTGGGTGTTGGGGAGGGATGGGGGGGGCGCCAACAACACCACCATCATCATCATCATCAGGCCACCGCAGGGGAGCAAAGCTTGTTTCCACCAAAACGCGTAAAATTCATTAAAAACATTGAAAATCGCCCGAGCACACAGCGGAGGGGGCTGGCTCGACATCATCATCATCACCACCATAAGACGACCGGAGGGGTCCTCGACGCCCTAAGGGCATTCCTGGACATTCTCAGAAAAACTCCTAAAAAATGTCTGTTATTCCTATGCCAAGCACGGATTCTCCTTGCGTCTCAGGCCACCGGTCACAGGAAGGAGTCCGGGTGCGACATGTGCCCCGAGAGGGCTCCGTCACTCTGCACTCGTTACGTCTCAGGTTTGTGCGCACAAAGTGTCGGAGGGCAAAAATGGCCTCGGATACGCTCCGTCACTTTACGCTCCTTACCTCTCAGGTTAGCTCGCACAGAGGGTCGGATTGTAGAAATGGCACCAAAATCACTCCGTAAATTTGCGCTACTTACCTCTCAGGCTAGCGTGCAGAGAATGTCGGACAAAAATGGCCTCGGATACGCTCCGTAACTTTGCGCTCCTTACCTCTCAGGTTAGGGCGCAGTGAGTGTCGGAGGGTAAAAATGCTACCAAAAGCGATCCGTAGATTTCCACCTCTTATCTCTCAGGTTTGCGCGCACAGAGGGTCGGAATGCAAAAATGCCACCAGAAGTGCTCCGTAAATTTGCGCTCCTTACCTCTCAGGTTAGCCCGCACAGTGTGTCGGAGCGCAAAAATGGCCTCGGATGCGCTCCGTAAATTTCCGCGCCTAACCTCTCAGGTTAGCGCGTACAGAGTGTCAGAGTGAAAAAATGCCACCAGAAGTGCTCCGTAAATTTCCGCGACTTATCTCTTAGGTTAGCGCGCACATAGTGTCGGAGGGCAAAAATGGGCTTGTAGCCGCTAGTCACTTCGCGCTCCTTACTTCTCAGGTTAGCGCGCACAGATTGTCGGAGGGCAAAAATGGGCCCAGAGATTCTCCGTTACTTTTCGCTCCTTACCTCTCGGCCTATCACGCACATAGTGTCGTTGGGCAAAAATGGTCCCGGAGACGCTTCGTCACTTTTCGCTCCTTACCTCTCGACCTATGGGACATTGAGGGTCGGACCTGAAAAACAGGGTAAAGGTCCTTAGCTAACCGTTGCTGCTCCTGCACCCTCCTACTCCTTTTTCTTGCATGGAAGTTAAGGGGGAAACATCACCTCACAATTATCGACGTCAGTAGCTTCCGCAGCGAGTTTCCTTCATAGCTGAGAACATCATATGAGTCAAAAGGGGAGGAAAACCACTTTTAATGCCTGGTGTTGTGGCTGATCAATAGTTCCTCTTATAGCAGAGGTAAGGGACGATATTTTTGGGGCGACATTCTCACCTAGAGCAATGAACCCACATCTGTGATGTGAGGAGGAGTTACGTACGGAAAGGAAGGAGTGACTGAGTGAGGGACCCAACAGGAGGAGGAGGAGAAGGTACGGGAGGGAGCGCGCGAGCGAATGAGGGAGCGAACACGTTTCCCACACACAGACACACACACACACACACATATATACACACACACACACACATCAGCGGACATTTATCGACGCTTATATGTGTCCGCAGAGAATTTCCTCCTATGCTAAGAGCTTAGAGTCACCAAGTGATTGAAGACACTTTCATGCTAGGAGTAGTGTCTGATCATTAATTTCTCAGATGCCAGAGGTAAGGAAGGATCTTTTTATTCTTAGGAGAGGGGGCAAACTGCGACTTGGGGGTGACTGTTGATGATGATGATGATAGCCGGAAACAGTCTCCGTGATCAAATTCCTTCTCACCAGAGAGCATAGTAATTACGATACACAAACACACACACAGAACTTTAAAGTTCGGTGTGCCTCCGAACATAATCTCTTCAAAATCCATTGTGGGTTTTGGTGGAGGAGCCAGCCAGAACTCCGATGGACCATCGGAGATTGCTAAACTGGATTTCCGCAAAAGAAGAGACCGTAGCAATCTCTACATTCCTCCATGATTGGACGACTGACTGGCAGGCAGGAGGCGGAGGTGGCTCTCTGGCTGTTTGGGGGCGGCAACAACACCACCATCATCATCATCATCAGGCCACCGCAGGGTAGCAAAGAGTGTTTACACCAAAACGCGGAAAACTCACTAAAATCACTGAAAATTGCCCTGGCACACAGCAGAGGGGGCTGCCTCGACATCATCATTATCACCACCATAAGACGACGGGAGGGGTCCTCGACGCCCGAAAGGCATTCCTGGACATTCACAGAAAAACCCCTAAAAAAAGTCTGTTATTCCTACGTCAAAAAAGGACTCTCCTTGCGTCTCAGGCCATCGGTCACAGGAGGGAGTCCGGGCGCATCTGCCCCGAGAGGGCTCCGTCACTTTGCACTCGTTACGTCTCAGGTTTGTGCGCACAGAGTGCCGGAGGGCAAAAATGGCCTCGGATACGCTCCGTCACTTTTCGCTCCTTACCTCTCAGGTTAGCGCGCACAGAGTGTAGGATTGTAGAAATGCCACCAAAAGCGCTCCGTAAATCTGCGCTCCTTAACTCTCACGCTAGCGCGCACAGAGTGTCGGAGGACAAAAATGGCCTCGGATACGCTCCGTCACTTTCCGCTCCTTACCTCTCAGGATAGGGCGCACTGAGTGTCGGAGGGTGAAAATGCCATCAGAAGCGATCCGTATATTTCCGCCGCTTATCTCTCAGGTTAGCGCGCACAGAGTGTCGGAGGGCAAAAATGGACCCGAAGACGCTCCATCTCTTCGCGCTCCTTAATTCTCAGGTTAGATGCCACAGAGTGTTGGAGGGCAAAAATGGTCCCGGAGACGCTCCGTTACTTTTCGCTCCTTTCCTCTCGGCCTATCAAGCACATAGTGTCGGAGGGCAAAAATGGTCCCGGAGACGCTACGTTACATTTCGCTCCTTACCTCTCGGCCTATCACGCACATAGTGTCCAAGGGCAAAAATGGTCCCGGAGACGCTCCGTTACTTTTCGCTCCTTACCTCTCGGCCTATCACGCACATAATGTCGGAGGGCAAAAATGGTCCCGGAGATGCTACGTTACATTTCGCTCCTTACCTCTCGGCCTATCAAGCACATAGTGTCCAAGGGCAAAAATGGTCCCGGAGACGCTCCGTCACTTTGCGTTCCTTATCTCTCAGCCTATGGGATATTAAGGGTCGGACCTGAAAAACATGGAGAAGGTGCTCAGCTAACCCTTGCTGCTGCTGCACCCTCTTCCTCCTCCTCCTTGTATTGAAGGTAAGAGGGAAACATCACCTCACAATTATCGACGCCAGTACGTTCCGCAGCGAGTTTCCTTCATACCTGAGAACATCATATGAGTCACAAGGGGAGGGAAACCACTTTCAATGCCTGGTGGCGTGTCTGATCAATAGTTCCTCTTATAGCAGAGGTAAGGGACGATATTTTTGGGGCGACATTCTCACCTAGAGCAATAAACCCACATCTGTTATGTGAGGAGGATTTACGTACGGAAACGAAGGAGCGACTTGGTGAGGGACCCAACAGTACGAGGACGAGGAGGTACGGGAGGGAACGAGCCCGCGAGGGAGGGAGCAACCACGTTTCCCACACACACACACACACTCACACACACACAGAAAAACATCAGCGGACATTTATCGACACTAATATGTGTCCCCAAAGAATTTCCTCCTATGCTGAGAGCATAGAGTCACCAAGTGATGGAAGACACTTTCATGCTAGGAGTAGTGACTGATCATTAATTTCTCAGATGCCAGAGGCAATGAAGGATCTTTTTATTCTTGGGAGAAGGGGCACACTGCGACTTTGGGGTGATTGTTGATGATGATGATGATAGCCGAAAACAGTCTCCGTGATTAAATTCCTTCTCACCAGAGAGCATAGTAATTACGACGGGGGACACCTACACACACACACACAGCTTTAAAGCTCGGTGTGCATCCGAACATAATCTCTTCAAAACCCATTGTGGGTTTTGGTGGAGGAACCAGCCAGAACTCCGATGGACCATCGGAGATTGCTAGACTGGTTTTCCGCATAAGAAGAGAATCGTAGCAATCTCTACATTCTTCCATGATGGGACGACTGAGTGGCAGGCAGAAGGCGGAGGTGGCTTTCTGGGTGTTGGAAGGGCGCCAACAATACCATCATCATCATCATCATCATCATCATCATGCCAACGCAGGGGAATAAAGCACGTTTCCACCAAAAAGCGTAAAACTCACTAAAATCATTGAAAATCTTCATAGCACACAGCGGAGGGGGCCGGCTCGACATCATCATCACCACCAGAAGACGACCGGAGGGGTCCTAGACGCCCGAAAGGCATTCATGGAAATTCTCAGAAAAAACCTAAAAATGTTTAGGTTATTCGTCCGCCAACCACGGACTCTCTCCTTGCGTCTCAGGCCAGCCGTCACAGGAGGGAGTCCGGGCGCGACATGTGAGCCGAGAGGGCTTCGTCACTCTGCACTCGTTACGTCTCAGGTTTGTGCGCACAGAGTGTCGGAGGGCAAAAATGGCCTCGGATACGCTCCGTCACTTTCCGCTCCTTACCTCTTAGGTTAGGGCGCACAGAGTGTCGGAGCGCAGATATACCACCAGAAGCGCTCCGTAAATCCGCGTTCCTTACCTCGCAGGTCACCGCGCACAGAGTGTCGGAGGGCAGAAATGGTATCGGATACACTCAGTCACTTTCCGCTCCTTACCTCTCAGGTTAGAGCGCACAGAGTGTCGGAGTGCAAATATGCCACCTGAAGCTCTCCGTAAATTTGCGCTCCTTACCTCTCAGGTTAGGGCGCACAGAGTGTCGGAGGGCAAAAATGGCTCAGGATGCGCTCCGTCACTTTCCGTTCCTTACCTTTCAGGTTAGGGCGCACAGAGTGTCGGAGGGCAAAAATGGCTCAGGATGCGCTCCGTCACTTTCCTTTCCTTACCTCTCAGCTTAGCGCGCACAGAGTGTCGGAGTGCAAAAATGCCACCAGAAACGCTCCGTAAATTTCCTTGCCTTATCTCTCAGGTTAGCGCGCACAGAGTGTCGGAGGGCAAAAATGGGCCCGGAGCCGCTCCGTCACTTCGCGCTCCTTACTTCTCAGGTTAGGGCGCAGAGAGTGTCGGAGGGCAAAAATGGTTCCGGAGACGCTCCGTTACTTTTCGTTCCTTACCTCTCGACCTATCACGCACATACCGTCGGAGGGCAAATATGGTCCCGGAGACGCTCCGTCACTTTGCGCTCCTTATCTCTCAGCCTATGGGACATTGAGGGTCGGAGCTGGAAAACATGTCAAAGGTGCTTAGCTAACCCTTGCTGCTGCTGCACCTTCTTCCTCCTACTCCTTGCAGGGAAGGTAAGAGGGACACATCACCTCACAATTATCGACGCCTGTAGCTTCCGCAGAGAGTTTCCTTCATACCTGAGAACATCATATGAGTCACAAGGGGATGGAAAACACTTTTAATGCCAGGTGGCGTGTTTGATCAATAGTTCCTCTTATAGCAGAGGTAAGGGACGATGTTATTAGGGCGACATTCTCACTTAGAGCAATGAACCCACATCTCTAATGTGAGGAGGAGGTACGTACGCAATGGAAGGAGTGAATGAGTGAGGGACCTAACAGGAGGAGGAGGAGGATGTAAGGAGGGAGCGAGCAAGCGAATGAGGGAGCGACCACGCTTCCCACACACACACACACACACACACACACATACATTAGCGGACATTTATCGACACTTATATGTGTCTGCAGAGAATTTCCTCCTATGCTGAGAGCATAGAGTCACAAAGTGATGGAAGACACTTTCATGCTAGGAGTAGTGTCTGATCATTAATTTCTCACATGCCAGAGGGTAGGAAGGATCTTTTTCCTCTTGGGAGAAGGAACACACTGCGACTTGGTGTGATTGTTGCTGATGATGATGATAGTCGCAAACAGTCTCCGTGATCAGATTCCTTCTCACCAGAGAGCATAATAATGACGACGGGGGACACACTCACACACACACAGCTTTAAAGTTCGGTGTGCATCCGAACATAATCTCTTCAAAACCCATTGTGGGTTTTGGTGGAGGATTCAGCCAGAACTTCGATGGTCCATCGGAGATTGCTAGACTGGTTTTCCACAAAAGAAGAGACGCGTAGCAATCTCTACATTCCTCCATGATGGGATGACTGACTGGCAGGGAGGAGGCGGAGGTGGCTCTCTGGGTGTTGGGGGGCGCCAACAACACCACCATCATCATCATCATCAGGCCACCGCAGGGGAGCAAAGCGTGTTTCCACCTAAACGCGTAAAACTCACTAAAATCATTGAACTCGCCATGGCACACAGCGGAGGGGGCTAGCTCGACATCATCATCATCACCACCAGAAGACGACCGAAAGACATTCCTGGACATTCTCAGAAAAACACCTGAAAAATGTCTGTTATTCCTCCGCCAACCACGGACTCTCTCCTTTCGTCTCAGGCCAGCGGTCACAGGAGGGAGTCCGGACGCGATATGTGCCCCGAGAGGGCTCCGTCACTCTGCACTAGTTACGTCTCAGGTTTGTGCGCACAGAGTGTCGGAGGGCAAAAATTGCCTCAGATAAGCTCCGTCACTTTCCGCTCCTTACCTCTCAGGTTAGCGCGCATAGAGTGTCGGAGTGCAAAAATGCCACCAGAAGCGCTCTGTAAATTTGCGCTCCTTACATCTCAGGTTAGCGCGCACAGAGTGTCGGAGGGCAAAAATGGCCTCGGATACGCTCCGTCACTTTCCGTTCCTTACCTCTCAGGTTAGCGCGCACAGAGTGTCGGAGTGCAAAAATGCCACAAGAAGTGATCTGTAAATTTGCGCTCCTTGCCTCTCAGGTTAGCGCGCATAGAGTGTCGGAGGGCAAAAATGGCCTCGGATGCTCTCCGTCACTTTCCGCTCCTTACCTCTCAGGTTAGCGCGCACAGAGTGTCGGAGTGCAAAAATGTCACCAGAAGTTGTCCGTAAATTTCCGCGACTTATCTCTTACTTTAGCGCGCACATAGTGTCGGAGTGCAAAAATGGGCCCGGAGACGCTCCTTCACTTCGCGCTCCTTACTTCTCAGGTTAGCGCGCACACATTGTCGGAGGGCAAAAATGGGCCCGGAAAGGCTCCGTTACTTTTCGCTCCTTACCTCTCGGCCTATTACGCACATAGTATCGTAGGGGAAAAATGGTCCCGGTTACGCTCCGTCACTTTTCGCTCCTTACCTCTCGGCCTATCACGCACATAATGTCGGAGGGCAAAATTGGTCCCGGAGACGCTCCTTCACTTTGCGCTCCTTATCTCTCAGAATACGGGACATTCAGGGTCGGACCTGAAAAACAGGGTAAAGGTCCTCAGCTAACCATTGCTGCTGCTGCACCCTCCTCCGCCTCCTTATTGCATGGAAGGTAAGGGGGAAACATCACCTCACAATTATCGAAGCCAGTAGCTTCCGCAGCGAGTTTTCTTCATACCTGAGAACATCATATGAGTCACAAGTGGAGGGAAACCACTTTTTATGCCTATTAGGCGTTTCTGATCAATAGTTCCTCTTATAGCAGAGGTAAGTAACGATATTTTTTGGGCGACATTCTCACTTAGAGCAATGAACCCACATCTGTGATGTGAGGAGGAGGTACGTACGGAAAGGAAGGAGTGACAGAGTGAGGGACCCAACAGGAAGAGGAGGAGGAGGAACGGGAGGGAGCGCGCGAGCGAATGAGGGAGCAACCATGCTTCCAACCCACACACCCACAAACACACACGAACACACACACACACACTTCAGCGGACATTTATCGACGCTTATATGTGTCCGCAGAGAATTTCCTACTATGCTCAGAGCATAGAGTCATCAAGTGATGGAAGACACTTTCATGCTAGGAGTAGTGTCTTATCATTAATTTCTCACATGCCAGAGGCCAGGAAGGATCTTTTTATCTTGGGAGAGGGGGTTCACTGCGACTTGGGGGTGATTGTTGATGATTATGATGACAACCGCAAACAGTCTCCGTGATCAAATTCCTTCTCACCAGAGAGCATAGTAATTACGACGGGGGACACCTACACACACCCACGCAGCTTTAAAGTTCGGTGTGCCTCCGAACATAATCTCTTCAAAACCCATTAAGGGGATTTTGGTGGAGGAACCAGACAGAACTTCGATGGACCATCGGAGATTGCTAGACTGGTTTTACGCATAAGAAGAGACGCGTAGCAATCTCTACATTCCTCCATGATGGGAGGACTGACTGGCAGGCAGGAAGCGGCAGTGGCTCTCTGGGTGTTGGAAGGGCGCCAACAATACCATCATCATCATCATCATCAGGCCAGCGCAGGGAAGCAAAGCACGTTTCCACCAAAACGAGTAAAATTCACTAAAATCATTGAAAATCTTCCTAGCACACAGCGGAGGGGGCTTGCTCGAGATCATCATCATCACCACCAAAAGACGACCGGAGGGGTCCTAGACGCCCGAAAGGCATTCATGGACAATCTCAGAAAAACCCCTAAAAATGTCTAGGTTATTCGTCCGCCAAACACGCACTTTCTCCTTGCGTCTCAGGCCAGCGGTCACAGGAGGGAGTCCGGGCGCGACATGTGCCCAGAGAGGGCTCCGTTACTCTGCACTCGTTACGTCTCAGGTTTGTGCACACATAGTGTCGGAGGGCAAAAATGGCCTCGGATACGCTCCGGCACTTTCCGGTCCTTACATCTCAGGTTAGGGCGCACAGAGTGTCGGAGCGCAGAAATGCCACCAGAAGCGCTCCGTAAATCTGCCCTCCTTACCTCAGAAGCAAGGAAGGATCTTTTTATTCTTGGGAGAGGGGGCACACTGCGACTTGGGGGTGATTGTTGATGATGATGATGATAGCCGCAAACAGTCTCCGTTATCAATTTCCTTTTCTCCAGAAGGCATAGTAATTACGACGCGGGACACACACACACACACACACACACACACACACACACACACACACACACACACACACACAGCTTTAAAGTTCGGCGTGCCTCTGAACATAATCTCTTCAAAACCCATTGTGGCTTTTGGTGGAGGAGCCAGCCAGAACTCCGATGGACCATCGGAGATTGCTAGACTGGTTTTACGCAAAAGAAGAGACGCGTAGAAATCTCTACATTCCTCCATGATGGGACGACTGACTGGCAGGCAGGAGGCGGAGGTGGCTTTCTGGGTGTTGGGGGTGCGGCAACAACACCATCATCATCATCATCATCAGGCCACCGCAAAGGAGCAAAGCGCGTTTCCACAAAAACGCGTAGACGTAGACGCGTAGTCCTAGACGTCCGAAAGGCATTCCTAGACATTCTCAGAAAAACACCTAAAAAATGCATAAGTTATCCCTCCGTCAACCACGGACTCTCTCCTTGCGTCTCAAGCCAGCGGTCACAGGAGGGAGTCCGGACGCGACATGTGCCCCGAGAGGGCTCCGTTACTCTGCACTCGTTACGTCTCAGGTTTGTGTGCACATAGTGTCGGAGGGCAAAAATGGCCTCGGATACGCTCCGTCACTTTCCGGTCCCTACCTCTTAGGTTAGGACGCACAGAGTGTCGGAGCGCAGAAATGCCACCAGAAGCGCTCCGTAAATCTGCGCTCCTTACCTCTCAGGTTAGTGCGCACAGAGTGTCGGAGGACAAAAATGGCCTCGGATACGCTCCGTAACTTTACATTCCTCAATGATGTGACGACTGACTTGCAGTAAGGAGCCGGAGGTGGCTCTCTGGGTGCTGGGGGGCGCCAACAACACTACCATCATCATGATCAGGCCACCGCAGGGGAGCAAAGAGTGTTTCCACCAAAACGGGTAAAACTCAAAAAAAATCATTGAAAATCGCCCTGGAACACAGCGGAGGGGGCTGGCTCGACATCATCATCATCACCACCAGAAGACGACCGGAGGGGTCCTCGAAGCCCGAAAGACATTCATGGACATTCTTAGAAAAACCTCTAAAAAATGTGTTATTCCTACGTGAACCACGGACTTTCCTTGCGTCTCAGGCCAGCGGTCACAGGAGGGAGTCCGGGCGCGACGTTTGCCCCGAGAGGGCTCCGTCACTCTGCACTCGTTACGTGTCAAGTTTGTGCGCACAGAGTGTCGGAGGGCAAAAATTGCCTCGGATACGCTCCGTCACTTTCCGCTCCTTACCTCTCAGTTTAGCGCGCACAGATTGTCGGATTGTAGAAATGCCACCAAAAGCGCTTTCTTAAATCTGCGCTCCTTACCTCTCAGGTTAGCGCTCACAGAGTGTCGGAGGACAAAAATGTAATCGGATACGCTCCGTAACTTTCCGCTCCTTACCTCCAAGGTTAGGGCGCACTGAATGTCGGAGGGTAAAAATGCCACCAGAAGCGATGCGTAAATTTCCGCCCCTTATCTCTCAGGTTAGCGCGCACAGAGTGTCGGAGGGCAAAAATGGTCCCCGAGCCGCACAGTCACTTAGCGCTCCTTTCATCTCAGCCGATCACGCATATAGTGTCGGAGGTCAAAAATGGTCCCGGAGACGCTCGTTACTTTTCGCTCCTTACCTCTCGGCCTATCAAGCACATAGTGTCGGAGGGCAAAAATGGTCCCGGAGACGCTACGTTACTTTTCGCTCTTTCCCTCTCGTTCTATCACGCATATAGTGTTAGAAGGCAAAAATGGTCCCGGAGACGCTCCGTCACTTTGCGTTCCTTATCTCTCAGCCTATGGGAAATTGAAGGTTTGAGCTGAAAAACATGGCAAAGGTGCACAGCTAATTCTTGCTGCTGCTGCACCCTCCTCCTCCTCCTCCTTGCATGGAAGGTAAGGGGGAAACATCACCTCACAATTATCGACGCCAGTAGGTTCCGCAGCGAGTTTCCTTCAAACCTGAGAACATCATATGAGTCACACGGGGAGGGAAACCACTTTCAATGCTTGGTGGCGTGTCTGATCAATAGTTCCTGTTATAACAGAGGTAAGGGACGATATTTTTGTGGCGACATTCTCACCTAGAGCAATGAACCCACATCTGTGATGTGAGGAGGATGTACGTACGGAAAGGAAGTAGCGACTTGGTGAGGGACCCAACAGTAGGAGGAGGAGGAGGTACGGGAGGGAGCGAGCGCGCGAGGAAGGAAGCGACCACATTTCCAACACACACACACACACACAGAGAAACACATCAGAGGACATTTATCGACACTGATATGTGTCCGCAGAGAATTTCCTCCTATGCTGCGAGCATAGAGTCACCAAGTGATGGAATACACTTTCATGCTAGGAGTAGTGTCTGATCATTAATTTCTCAGATGCCAGAGGCAAGGAAGGATCTTTTTATTCTTGGGAGAGGGGCACACTGCGATTTGGGGGTGATTGTTGACGATGATGATGATAGCCGCAAACAGTCTCCGTGATAAAATTCCTTCTCACCAGAGAGCATAGTAATTACGACGGGATACACACACACACACACACACACACACACACACACACACACACACACACACACACACAAACACGCACACCCACACACACACACACACACACACACACACACACACACACACACACACACACACACACACCGCTTTAAAATTCGTTGTGCCTCCGAATATAATCTTTTCAAAACCCATTGTGGGTTCTGGTGGAGGAGCTAGCCAAAACTCCGATGGACCATCGGAGATTGCTAGACTGGTTTTCCGCAAAAGAAGAGACGCGTAGCAATCTCTACATTCCTCCTTGATGGGACGACTGGTTGGCAGGCAGGAGGCTGAGGTGGCTCTCTGGGTGTTGGGGGGAGCCAATAACACCATCATCATCAGAGTGTCGTACAGAGTGTCTGAGGGCAAAAAAGGCCTCGGATACGCTCCGTCACTTTCCGCTCCTTACCTCTCAGGTTAACGCGCACAGGGTGTCGGAGTCCAAAAATGGCACCAGAAGCGATCCGTAAATTTGCGCTCCTTACCTTTCACGTTAGCGTGCACAGAGTGTCGGAGGGCAAAAATGGCCTCGGATTCGCTCCGCCACTTCCCGCTCCTTACCTCTCAGGTTAGCGCGCACAGAGTGTCGAAGTGCAAAAATGCCACCAAAAGCGCTCCGTAAATTTCCACGACTTATCTCTTAGGTTAACGCGCACATCGTGTCGGAGGGCAAAAATGGGCCAGAAGCCGCTACATCACTTCGCGCTAATTACTTCTCAGGTTAGCGCGCACAGAGTTTCGGAGGGCAAAAATGATCCCGTAGACGCTCCGTTACTTTTAGCTCCTTATCTCTCGGCCTATCAAGCATATAGTGTCGTAGGGCAAAAATGGTCCCGGAGACGCTCTGTTACTTTTCGCTCCTTACCTCTCGGCCTATCACGCACATAGCGTCGGAGGGCAGCAATGGTTCCGTAGACGCTCCGTCACTTTGCGCTGCTTATCTCTCAGACTATGGGACATTGAGGGTCGGACCTGAAAAACAGGGTAAAGGTTCTCAGGTAACCCTTGCTGCTGCTGCACCTTCCTCCTCCTCCTCCTCCTCCTCCTCCTTGCATGGAAATTAAGGGGGAAACATCACCTCACAATTATCGACGGCAGTAGCTTCCGCAGCGAGTTTTCTTAATACCTAAGAACATCGTATGAGTCACAAGGGGAGAGAAACCACTTTTAATGCCTGGTGGCGTGTCTGATCAATAGTTCCTCTTATAGCAGAGGTAAGGGACGACATTTTTGGTGAGACATTCTCACCTAGAGCAATGACCCCACATCTGTGATGTGAGGAGGAAAGGAATGAGTGACTGAATGAGAGACCCAACAGGAGGAGGAGGAGGTACAGGAGGGAGAGAGCGAGCGAATGTGGGAGCGACCACGCTTCCCTCACACACACAAACACACACACACACACACACACACACACACACACACACACACACACACACACACACACACACACACACACACACACATACACATACACATCAGCGGACATTTATCGACACTTATATGTGTCTGCAGAGAATTTTCTCTTATGGTGAGAGCATAGAGTCACCAAGTGATGGAAGACACTTTCATGCTAGGAGTAGTGTCGGATCATTAATTTTTCAGATGCCAGAGGCAAGGAAGGATCTTTTTATTCTTGGGAGAGGGTGCTCACTACGACTTTTTCGTGATTGTTGATGATGATGATGATAGCCGCAAACAGTCTCCGTGATCAAATTCCTTCTCACCAAAGAGCATAGTAATTACGAAGGGGGACACACACACACACACACACACACACACACACACACACACACACACACACACACACACACACACACACACACACACACACAAACACACACACAAACACACACACACACACACACACACACACACACACACACACACACACACACACACACACACACACACACACACACACACACACACACACACACACACACACACATAGAGCTTTAAAGTTCGGTGTGCCTCCGAACAGTATCTCTTCAAAACCCATTGTGGGTTTTGGTGGAGGAGCCAGCCAGAACTCCGATGGTCCATCGGAGAATTCTAGACTGGTTTTCCGCAAAAGAAAAGACACGTCGCAATCTCTACATTCCTCCATGATGGGACGACTGACTGACAGGCAGGAGGCAGAGTTTGCTCTCTTGTTGTTGGGGGGTGCCAACAACACCATCATCATCATCATCATCAGGGCAGCGCATGGGAGCAAAGCACGTTTCCACCAAAAACGCGTAAAACTCACTAAAATCATCGAAAATCTTCCTAGCACACAGCGGAGGGGGCTGCCTCGAAATCATCATCATCACCTCAGGGAGACGACCGGAGGGGTCCTAGACGCCCGAAAGGCATTCCCGGACATTTTCAGAAAAACCCCTAAGAAATATCTGTTATTCCTCCATTAACCAAGGACTCTCTCCTTGCGTCTCAGAACAGCTGGCACAGGAGGGAGTCCGGGCGCGACATGTGCTCCAAGAGGGCTACGTCACTACGTCAAATGGCCTCGGATACGCTCGTCACTTTCCGCTCCTTACCTCTCAGGTTAGGGCGCTCAAAGTGTCGGAGCGCAAAAATGCCACCAGAAGCGCTCCGTAAGTCTGCGCTCCTTACCTCTCAGGTTAGCGCGCACCGAGTGTCGGAGGGCAAAAATGGGTCCGGAGACGCTCCTTTACTCTTCGCTTCTTACCTCTCGGCCTATCACGCACATAGTGTCGGAGGGCAAAAATAGTTCAGGAGACGTTCCGTCACTTTGCGCGCCTTATCTCTCAGCCTATGGGATATTAAGGGTCGGACCTGAAAAACATGGCAAAGGTGCTCAGCTAACCCTTGCTGCTGCTGCACCCTCTTCCTCCTCCTCCTTGCATGGAATGTAAGTGGGAAACATCACCTCACAATTATCGACGCCAGTCGCTTCCGCAGCGAGTTTCCTTCATACCTGAGAACATCATATGAGTCACAAGGGGAGGGAAACCACTTTTAATGCCTGGTGGCGTGTCTGATCAATAGTTCTTCTTAAAGCAGAGGTAAGGGACGATATTTTTAGGGCGACATTCTCACCTAGAGCAATGAACCCACATCTGTGATGTGAGGAGGAGTTACGTACGGAGGGGGTACGGGAGGGAGCGACCAGGCTTCCCACACACATACACACACACACATCAGCGGACATTTATCGACACTTATATGTGTCCGCAGAGAATTTCCTCCTATGCTGAGAGCATAGAGTCACCACCAAGTAATGGAAGACACTTTCATGCTAGGAGTAGTGTCTGATCATTAATTTCTCAGATGCCAGAGGAAAGGAAGGATCTTTTTATTCTTGGGAGAGGGGGCACACTGTGACTTGGGGGTGATTGTTGATGATGATGATGATGATAGTCGCAAACAGTCTCCGTGATCAAATTCCTTCTCACCAGAGAGCATAGTAATTTCGACGGGGGACACACACACACACACACACACACACACACACACACACACACACACACACACACACTCACACAACTTTAAAGTTCGCTGTGCCTCCGAACATATTCTCTTCAAAACCCATTTTGGGTTTTGGTGGAGGAGCCAGCCAGAACTCCGATGGACCATCTGAGATTCCTAGACTGGTTTTCCACATAAGAAGAGGCGCGTAGCAATCTCTACATTCCTCCATGATGGGACAACTGACTGGCAGGCAGGAGGCGGAGGTGGCTCTCTGAGTGTTGGGGGTACCAACAACACCAACATCATCATCATCATCAGGCCACCGTAGGGGAGCAAACCGCGTTTCCATCAAAACGCATAAAACTTACTAAAATCATTGAAAATCGCCCTGGATCACAGCGGAGGGGGTTGACTCGACATCATCATCATTTCCACCAGAAGATGACCTGAGGGGTCCTAGACGCCCGAAAGGCATTCCTCGACATTCTTCCTCCGTCAACCACAGACTCTCCTTGCGTCTCAGGCCAGATGTGACTGGAGGGATTCCGGGTGCGACATATGCCCGGAGAGTTCTCCGCTGCTCTGCACTCGTTAAGTATCAGGTTTATGCGCATAGTGTCGGATGGCAAAAATGGCCTCGGATACGCTCCGTTACTTTCCACTCCTTACCTCTCAGGTTAGCGTGTCGAAGTGCAAAAGTGCCACCAGAAGCGCTCCGTAAATTTCCGCGACTTATCTCTTAGGTTAGCGCGCACATCGTGTCGGAGGGCAAAAATGGGCCAGGAGCCGCTCCATCACTTCGCGCTAATTACTTCTCAGGTTAGCGCGCAAAGAGCGTCGGAGGGCACAAATGATCCCGTAGACGCTCCGTTACTTTTAGCTCCTTATCTCTCGGCCTATCAAGCACATAGTGTCGGAGGGCAAAAATGGTTCCGTTGACGCTCCGTCACTTTGCGCTGTTTATCTCTCAGCCTGTGGGACATTGAGGGTCGGACCTGAAAAACAGGGTAAAGGTGCTCAGGTAACCGTTGCTGCTGCTGCACCTTCCTCCTGCTCCTCCTCCTTGCATGGAAGGTAAGGGGGAAACATCACCTCACAATTATCGACGCCAGTAGCTTCCGCAGCGAGTTTCCTTAATACCTGAGAAGATCGTATGAGTCACAAGGGGAGGGAAACCACTTTTAATGCCTGGTGGCATGTCTGATCAATAGTTCCTCTTATAGCAGAGGTAAGGGACGACATTTTTGGTGGGACATTCTCACCTAGAGCAATGAACCCATATCTGTGATGTGAGGAGGAGGTACGTACGGAAAGGAATGAGTGACTGAGTGAGGGACCCAACAGGAGGAGGAGGAGGAGGTACAGGAGGGAGAGAGCGAGCGAATGAGGGAGCGACCACGCTTCCCACTCACACACAAACACAGACACACACACACAAACACACACACACACACACACACACACACACACACACACACACACACACACACACACACACATCAGCGGACATTTATCGACACTTATATGTGTCCGCAGAGAATTTTCTCTTATGGTGAGAGCATAGAGTCACCAAGTGATGGAAGACACTTTCATGCTAGAAGTAGTGTCTGATCATTAATTTTTCAGATGCCAGAGGCAAGGAAGGATCTTTTTATTCTTGGGAGAGGGTGCTCACTAAGACTCTTTCGTGATTGTTGATGATGATGATGATAGCCGCAAACAGTCTCCGTGATCAAATTCCTTCTCACCAAAGAGCATAGTAATTACGAAGGGGGACACACACAAACACACACACACACACACACACACACACACACACACACACAAACACACACACACACACACACACACACACACACACACACACACACACACACACATACAGCTTTAAAGTTCGGTGTGCCTCCGAACAGTATCTCTTCAAAACCCATTGTGGGTTTTGGTGGAGGAGCCAGCCAGAACTCCGATGGTCCATCGGAGAATTCTAGACTGGTTTTCCGCAAAAGAAAAGACACGTCGCAATCTCTACATTCCTCCATGATGGGACGACTGAATGGCAGGCAGGAGGCAGAGTTTGCTCTCTGGGTGTTGGGGGGCGCCAACAACACCATCATCATCATCATCATCAGGCCAGCGCAGGGGAGCAAAGCGCGTTTCCACCAAAAACGCGTAAAACTCATCGAAAATCATCGAAAATCTTCCTAGCACACAGCGGAGGGTCAGCCTCGAAATCATCATCATCACCTCAGGGAGACGACCGGAAGGGTCCTAGACGCCCGAAAGGCATTCCTGGACATTTTCAGAAAATCCCCTAAAAAGTATCTGTTATTCCTCCGTCAACCAAGGACTCTCTCCTTGCGTCTCAGGACAGCTGGCAAAGGAGTCAGTCCGGGCGCGACATGTGCTCCAAGAGGGCTACGTCACTCTGCACTCGTTATGTCTCAGGTTTGTGGGGACAGAGTGTCGGAGGGCAAAAATGGCCTCGGATACGCTCGTCAGTTTCCGCCCTTACCTCTCAGGTTAGGGCACTCAAAGTGTCGGAGCGCAAAAATGCCACCAGAAGCGCTCCGTAAGTCTGCGCTCCTTACCTTTCAGGTTAGCGCGCACCGAGTGTCGGAGGGCAAAAATAGGTCCGAAGACGCTCCGTTACTTTTCGCTCCTTACCTCTCGGCCTTTCACGCACATAGTGTCGGAGGGCAAAAATAGTTCAGGAGACGTTCCGTCACTTTGCGCTCCTTATCTCTCAGCCTATGGGATATTCAGGGTCGGACCTGAAAAACATGGCAAAGGTGCTCAGCTAACCCTTGCAGCTGCTGCACCATCTTCCTTCTCCTCCTTGCATGGAATGTAAGGGGGAAACATCACCTCACAATTATCGACGCCAGTCGCTTCCGCAGCGAGTTTCCTTCATACCTGAGAACATCATGGGAGACACAAGGGGAGGGAAACCACTTTTAATGCCTGGTGGCGTGTCAGATCAATTGTTCCTCTTAAAGCAGATGTAAGGGACGATATTTTTAGGGCGACATTCTCACCTAGAGCAATGAACCCACATCTGTGATGTGAGGAGGAGTTACGTACGAAAAGGAAGGAGTGACTGAGTGAGGGACCCAACAGGAGGAGGAGGAGGGGCTACGGGAGGGAGCGACCACGCTTCCCACAAACATACACACACACACATCAGCGGACATTTATCGACACTTATATGTGTCCGCAGAGAATTTCCTCCTATGCTGAGAGCATAGAGTCACCAAGTAATGGAAGACACTTTCATGCTAGGAGTAGTGTCTGATCATTAATTTCTCAGATGCCAGAGGAAAGGAAGGATCTTTTTATTCTTGGGAGAGGGGGCACACTACGACTTGGGGGTGATTTTTGATGATGATGATGATGATAGTCGCAAACAGTCTCCGTGATCAAATTCCTTCTCACCAGAGAGCATAGTAATTTCGACGGGGGACACACACACACACACACACACACACGCACACACACTCACACAACTTTAAAGTTCGCTGTGCCTCCGAACATATTCTCGTCAAAACCCATTGTGGGTTATGGTGGAGGAGGCAGCCAGAACTCCAAAGGACCATCTGAGATTCCTAGACTGGTTTTCCACATAAGAAGCGCGTAGCAATCTCTACATTCCTCAATGATGGGACGACTGACTGGCAGGCAGGAGGCGGAGGTGGCTCTCTGGGTGTTGAGTGTACCAACAACACCAACATTATCATCATCATCAGGCCACCGTAGGGGAGCAAACCGCGTCTCCACCAAAACGCATAAAACTTACTAAAATCATTGAAAATCGCCCTGGCTCACAGCGGAGGGGGTTGACTCGACATCATCATCACTTCCACCAGAAGATGACCGGAGGGGTCCTAGACGCCTGAAAGGCATTCCTGGACATTCTTCCTCCGTCAACCACAGACTCTCCTTGCATCTCAGGTTATAGGTCACAGGAGGGATTCCGGGTGCGACATATGCCCCGAGAGTTCTCCGCCACTCTACACTCGTTACGTCTCAGGTTTATGCGCATAGTGTCGGAGGGCAAAAATGGTCTCGGATACGCTACGTTACTTTCCACTCCTTACCTCTCAGGTTACCGCGCACAGAGTGCCGGAGGGCAAAAATGGCCTTGGATGCACTCCGCCACTTTCCGCCCCTTACCTCTCAGGTTAGCGCGCACAGAGAGTTGGAGTGCAAAAATGCCACCAGAAGCGCTCCGTGAATTTCCTGCGCCTTATCTCTCAAGTTAGCGCGCACAGAGTGTCGGCGGGCAAAAATGGGCCCGGAGCCGCTCCCTCACTTCACACTCCTTACTTATCAGGTTAGCTCGAACAGAGTGTCGGAGAGCAAAAATGGTCCCGGAGACGCTCCGTTAATTTTCGCTCCTTATCTTTTGGCCTATCACGCACATATTGTCGGAGGGCAAAAATGGTCCCGGAGACGCTCCGTTACTTTTCGCTGCTTACCTCTCGGCCTATCACGCACATAGTGTCGAAGGGCAAAAATGGTCCCGGAGACGCTCCGTCACTTTGCCCTCCTTATCTCTCAGCCTATGGGACATTGAGGGTCGGAGCTGAAAAATATGGCAAAAGTGCTTAGCTAACCCTTGCTGCTGCTGCACCCTCATCCTCCTCCTACTTGCATGGAAAGTAAAGGAGAAACATTACCTTACAATTATGGACACCAGTAGCTTCCGCAGCGAGTTTCCTTCATACCTGAGAACATCATATGAGTCATAAGGGGAGGGAAACCACTTTTAAAGCCTGGTGGCGTGTCTAATCAATAGCTCCCCTTATAGCAGAAGTAAGGGACGATTTTTTTGGGGCGATATACTCACCTAGAGCAATGATCCCACATCTTTGATGTAAGGAGGAGGTACGTACTGAAAGGAAGGAGCGACTGAGTGAGGGAACCAATAGGAGGAGGAGGAGGCGGAGGTACGGGAGGGAGCGATCGAGCGAGGGAGGGAGCAATCACGTTTCCCTCACACACACACACACACACATCAGCGGACATTTATCGATACTAATATGTGTCCGCTGAGAATTTCCTCCTGTGCTGAGAGCATAGAGTCATCAAGTGATGGAAGACACTTTCATGCTAGGAGTAGTGTCTGATCATTAATTTCTCAGATGCCAGAGGCAAGGAAGGATCTTTTCATTCTTAGGAGAGAGGGCACACTGTGACTTGGGGCGATTGTTGATGATAGGCGCAAACAGTCTCCGTGATCAAATTCCTTCTCACCAGAGAGCATAGTAATTACGACGAGGGACACACACACACACACACACACACACACACACACACACACACACACACACACACACACACACACACACATACACACAGCTTTAAAGTTCTGTGTGCCTCCGAACATAATCTCTTCAAAACCCATCGTTGGTTTTGGTGGAGGAGCCAGCCAGAACTCCGATGGACCATCGGAGATTGATAGACTGGTTTCCGCAAAATAAGAGACGCGTAGGAATCTCTACATTCCTCCATTATGAGACGACTGAGTGGCAGGTAGGAGGCGGAAGTGGCTCTCTGGTTGTTGGGGGGCGCTAACAACACCATCATCATCATCAACATCAGGCCAACGAGGAGGAGGAAAGCGCATTTCCACCAAAACGCGTAAAACTCACTAAAATCATTTAAAATCGCGCTGGCTCACAGTGGAGGGGGCTGGCTAGACATCATCACCATCACCACCAGAAGACGACCGGAGGGGTACTAGACGCCCGAAATGCATTCCTGGACATTCTCAGAAAAAAACCTAAAAAATGTCTGTTCTTCCTCCGTCAACCACGCACTCTCTCCTTGCGTCTCAGGCCAGCGGTCACCGAAGGGAGTCCGGGGCCAGACATGTGCTCCGAGAGGGCTCAACAACACCATCATCATCATCATCATCAGGCCACCGCAGCGGAGCAAAGGGCGTTTCCACTAAAACGCGTAAAACTCACTAAAATCTTTGAAAATCGCCCTGGCACAGAGCGGGCCCGAAAGGCATTCCTGGACATTCTCAGAAAAACCACTAAAAAATGTTTGTTATTCCTACGTCAATCACGGACTCTCTCCTTGCGTCTCAGGCCAACGGTCACAGGAGGGACTGTGGGCGCGACATGTGCCCCGAGAGGGCTCCGTCACTCCGCACTCGTTACGTCTCAGGTTTTTGGGCACAGGGTGTCGGAGGGCAAAAATGGCCTCGGATACGCTCCGTCACTTTCCCCTCCATACCTCTCAGGTTAGGGCCCACAGAGTGTAGGAGGGCAAAAATGCCACCAGAAGCGATACGTAAATTTGCCCTCCTTACTTCTGAGGTTATCGCGCGCAGAGTGTCGGAGGGCAAAAATGGCCTCGGATGCGCTCCGTCACTTTCCGCTCCTTACCTCTCACCTTAGCGCGCACAGAGTGTTGGAGTGGAAAAATGCTACCAGAAGCGCTCCGTAAATTTCCGCTCCTTATCTCTCAGGTTAGCGCGCACAGTGTCGGAGAGCAAAAATGGTAACGGAGCCGCTCCTTCACTTCGCGTTCCTTACTTCTCAGGTTATCGCGCACAGAGTGTCGTAGGGGAAAAATGGTCCCGGAGACGCTCCGTCACTTTTCGCTCCTTACTTATCAGATTAGCGCGCACAGCGTGTCGGAGGGCAAAAATAGCCTGGGATACACTAGGTCACTATTCGCTCCTTACCTCTCAGGTTAGCGCGCACAGTGTGTCGGATCGCAAAAATGGCATTGGATGCGCTCCGTCACATTCTGCTCCTTACCTCTCAGGTCAGCGCACACAGAATGTCGGAGTGCAAAAATGCTACCAGAAGCGCCCCGTAATTTTCCACGCCGTATCTCTCAGGTTAGCGCGCACAGAGTGTCGGAGGGCAAAAATGGGCCTGGAGCCGCTGCGTCACTTTGTGCTCCTTACTTTTCAGATAGGCGCGCACAGAGTGTCGGAGGGCAAAAATGGTCCCGGAGACGCTCCGTTACTTTTCGCTCCTTACCTCTCAGGCCTACCACGCACATAGTGTCGGAGAGTAAAAATGGTCCAGGAAACACTACGTTACTTTTCGCTCCTTACCTCTCGGCCTATCACACATATAGTGTCGGAGGGCAAAAATGTTCCCGGAGACGCTCCGTCCCTTTGCGCTCCTTATCTCTCAGCCTATGGAACATTGACAGTCAGAGCTGAAAAACATGGCAAAGGTGCTCAGCTAACCCTTGCTGCTGCTGCACCCTCCTCCTCCTCCTCCTTGCATGGAAAGTAAGGAAGAAAAATCACCTCACAATTCCTTCATACCTGAGAACATCATATGAGTCAGAAGGGGATGGAAACCACTTTTAATGCCTGGTGTCCTGTCTGATCAATAGCTCCTCTTATAGGAGAGGTAAGGCACGATATGTTTGGGGCGACATTCTCACCTAGATTAATGAACTCACATCTGTGATGTGAGGAGGAGGTGCGTACGGAAAGGAAGGAGCGACTGAGTGAGGAACCAAACAGGAGGAGGAGGAGGAGGAGGTACGGGAGGGAGCGAGCGAGCGAGGGAGGGAGGGAGCGACCACGTTTCCCACACACAGACAGAAACACATCAGCGGATATTTATCGATACTAAAATGTGTCCGCTGAGAATTTCCTCCTATGCTGGGAGCACAGAGTCACCAAGCGATGGAAGACACTTTCATACTATGAGTGGAGTCTGATTATTAAATTCTCAGATGCCAGAGGCAAGGAAGGATCTTTTTGTTCTTGGGAGAGAGGGCACACGGCGACTTGGGGGTGATTGTTGATGATGATGATGAGAGCCGCAAAACAGTCTCCGTAATCAAATTCCTTCTCACAAGAGAGCATAGTAATTACCACTGGGGACACACACACACACATACACACACACACACGCACACACACACACATAAACAGCTTTAAAGTTCGGTTTGCCTCCGAACATAATCTCTTCAAAACCCATTGTGGGTTTTGTTTGAGGAGCCAGCCAGAACTCCGATGGACCATCGGAGATTGCTAGACTGGTTTTCCGCAAAAGAAGAGACGCGTAGAAATCTCTACATTCCTCCATGATGGGACGACTAAGTGACAGGCAGGAGGCGGAGGTGGCTCTCTGGGTGTTGGGGGCGCTAACAACACCATCATCATCATCATCATCAGGCCACCGCAGTGGAGCAAAGGGCGTTTCCACCAAAACGCGTAAAACTCTCTAAAATCATTGAAAACTGCCCTGGCACACAGCGGGCCCGAAAGGCATTCCTGGACATTCCCAGAAAAACCACTAAAAAATGTCTGTTCTTCCTCCGTCAACCACGGACTCTCTCCTTGCGTCTCAGGCCAGCGGTCACCGGAGGGAGTCCGGGGCGCGACATGTGGTCCGAGAGGGCTCCGTCACTCTGCACTCGTTACGTCTCAGGTTTGTGCGAACAGAGTGTCGGAGGGCAAAAATGGCCTCGGATACTCTACGTCACTTTCCGCTCCTTACCTCTCAGGATAGCGCGCACAGAGTGTCGGGGCGCAAAAAATTCCACCAGAAGCGCTCCGTAAATTTGCGCTCCTTAACCCTCAGGTTAGCGCACACAGAGTGTCGGAGGGCAAAAATGGCCTCGGATGCGTTCCGTTACTTTCCGCTCCTTACCTCTCAGGTTAGCTCGCACAGAGTGTTGGAGTGCAAAAATGCCATCATAAGTGCTCCGTAAATTTCCGCGCCTTATATCTCAGGTTATAGCGCACAGAGTGTCGAGGGCAAAAATGGGCCCGGAGCTGCTCCGTCACCTCGCACTCCTTACTTCTAAGGTTAGCTATCACAGAGTGTCGGAGGGCAAAAATGGTCCCGGCGACGCTCCGTTACTTTTCGCTCCTTACCTCTCGGCCTATAACGCACATAATGTCGGAGGGCAAAAATGGTGCCGGAGACGCTCCGTTACTTTTCACTCCTTACCTCTGTGCCTATCACACAGAGAGTGTCGGAAGGCAAAAATGGTGCCGGCGACGCTCCGTTACTTTTCGCTCCTTACCTCTCGGCCTATCACGCATATAGTGTCGGAGGGCAAAAATGGTCCCGGAGACGCTCCGTTACTTTTCACTCCTTAGCTCTCGGCCTATCACGCACATAGTGTCGGAGAGCAAAAATGGTCCCAGAGACGCTCCCTTACTTTTCGCTCCTTACCTCTCGGACTACCACGAACAAAGTGTCGGAGAGTAAAAATGGTCCAGGAGGCACTCCGTTACTTTTTGTTCCTTACCTTTCGGCCATATAGTGTCGGAGGGCAAAAATGTTCCCGGAGACGCTCCGTCGCTTTGCGCTCCTTATCTCACAGCCTATGGGACATTGAGGGTCGGAGCTGAAAAATATGGCAAAAGTGCTTAGCTAACCCTTGCTGCTGCTGCACCCTCATCCTCCTCCTACTTGCATGGAAAGTAAAGGAGAAACATTACCTTACAATTATGGACACCAGTAGCTTCCGCAGCGAGTTTCCTTCATACCTGAGAACATCATATGAGTCATAAGGGGAGGGAAACCACTTTTAATGCCTGGTGGCGTGTCTAATCAATAGCTCCCCTTATAGCAGAAGTAAGGGACGATTTTTTTGGGGCGATATACTCACCTAGAGCAATGATCCCACATCTTTGATGTAAGGAGGAGGTACGTACTGAAAGGAAGGAGCGACTGAGTGAGGGAACCAATAGGAGGAGGAGGAGGCGGAGGTACGGGAGGGAGCGATCGAGCGAGGGAGGGAGCAATCACGTTTCCCTCACACACACACACACACACATCAGCGGACATTTATCGATACTAATATGTGTCCGCTGAGAATTTCCTCCTGTGCTGAGAGCATAGAGTCATCAAGCGATATAAGATACTTTCATACTATGAGTATGAAAGTATCTGATCATTAATTTCTCAGATGCCAGAGGCAAGGAAGGATCTTTTTATTCTTGAGAGAGAGAGGGCACATTGCGGCTTGGGGGAGATTGTTGATGATGATGATGAGAGCCGCAAAACAGTCTCCGTAATCAAATTCCTTCTCACCAGAGAGCATAGTAATTACGACGAGGGACACACACGCACACACAAATACACACACACACACACACACACACACACACACACACACACACACACACACACACACACACACACACACACACACAGCTCTAAAGTTCGGTGTGCCTCCGAACATAATCTCTTCCAAACCCATCGTGGGTTTTCTTGGAGGAGCCAGCCAGAACGCCGATGGACCATCGGAGATTACTAGACTGGTTTTCCGCAAAAGAAGAGATGCGTAGAAATCTCTACATTCGTCCATGATGGGACGACTGAGTGGCAGGCAGGAGGCGGAGGTGGCTCTCTCGGTGTTGGGGGGCGCTAACAACACCATCATCATCATCAACATCAGGCCAACGAGGAGGAGGAAAGCGCATTTCCACCAAAACGCGTAAAACTCACTAAAATCATTTAAAATCGCGCTGGCTCACAGTGGAGGGGGCTGGCTAGACATCATCACCATCACCACCAGAAGACGACCGGAGGGGTACTAGACGCCCGAAATGCATTCCTGGACATTCTCAGAAAAAAACCTAAAAAATGTCTGTTCTTCCTCCGTCAACCACGCACTCTCTCCTTGCGTCTCAGGCCAGCGGTCACCGAAGGGAGTCCGGGGCCAGACATGTGCTCCGAGAGGGCTCAACAACACCATCATCATCATCATCATCAGGCCACCGCAGCGGAGCAAAGGGCGTTTCCACTAAAACGCGTAAAACTCACTAAAATCTTTGAAAATCGCCCTGGCACAGAGCGGGCCCGAAAGGCATTCCTGGACATTCTCAGAAAAACCACTAAAAAATGTTTGTTATTCCTACGTCAATCACGGACTCTCTCCTTGCGTCTCAGGCCAGCGGTCACAGGAGGGACTGTGGGCGCGACATGTGCCCCGAGAGGGCTCCGTCACTCCGCACTCGTTACGTCTCAGGTTTTTGGGCACAGGGTGTCGGAGGGCAAAAATGGCCTCGGATACGCTCCGTCACTTTCCCCTCCATACCTCTCAGGTTAGGGCCCACAGAGTGTAGGAGGGCAAAAATGCCACCAGAAGCGATACGTAAATTTGCCCTCCTTACTTCTGAGGTTATCGCGCGCAGAGTGTCGGAGGGCAAAAATGGCCTCGGATGCGCTCCGTCACTTTCCGCTCCTTACCTCTCACCTTAGCGCGCACAGAGTGTTGGAGTGGAAAAATGCTACCAGAAGCGCTCCGTAAATTTCCGCTCCTTATCTCTCAGGTTAGCGCGCACAGTGTCGGAGAGCAAAAATGGTAACGGAGCCGCTCCTTCACTTCGCGTTCCTTACTTCTCAGGTTATCGCGCACAGAGTGTCGTAGGGGAAAAATGGTCCCGGAGACGCTCCGTCACTTTTCGCTCCTTACTTATCAGATTAGCGCGCACAGCGTGTCGGAGGGCAAAAATAGCCTGGGATACACTAGGTCACTATTCGCTCCTTACCTCTCAGGTTAGCGCGCACAGTGTGTCGGATCGCAAAAATGGCATTGGATGCGCTCCGTCACATTCTGCTCCTTACCTCTCAGGTCAGCGCACACAGAATGTCGGAGTGCAAAAATGCTACCAGAAGCGCCCCGTAATTTTCCACGCCGTATCTCTCAGGTTAGCGCGCACAGAGTGTCGGAGGGCAAAAATGGGCCTGGAGCCGCTGCGTCACTTTGTGCTCCTTACTTTTCAGATAGGCGCGCACAGAGTGTCGGAGGGCAAAAATGGTCCCGGAGACGCTCCGTTACTTTTCGCTCCTTACCTCTCGGCCTACCACGCACATAGTGTCGGAGAGTAAAAATGGTCCAGGAAACACTACGTTACTTTTCGCTCCTTACCTCTCGGCCTATCACACATATAGTGTCGGAGGGCAAAAATGTTCCCGGAGACGCTCCGTCCCTTTGCGCTCCTTATCTCTCAGCCTATGGAACATTGACAGTCAGAGCTGAAAAACATGGCAAAGGTGCTCAGCTAACCCTTGCTGCTGCTGCACCCTCCTCCTCCTCCTCCTTGCATGGAAAGTAAGGAAGAAAAATCACCTCACAATTCCTTCATACCTGAGAACATCATATGAGTCAGAAGGGGATGGAAACCACTTTTAATGCCTGGTGTCCTGTCTGATCAATAGCTCCTCTTATAGGAGAGGTAAGGCACGATATGTTTGGGGCGACATTCTCACCTAGATTAATGAACTCACATCTGTGATGTGAGGAGGAGGTGCGTACGGAAAGGAAGGAGCGACTGAGTGAGGAACCAAACAGGAGGAGGAGGAGGAGGAGGTACGGGAGGGAGCGAGCGAGCGAGGGAGGGAGGGAGCGACCACGTTTCCCACACACAGACAGAAACACATCAGCGGATATTTATCGATACTAAAATGTGTCCGCTGAGAATTTCCTCCTATGCTGGGAGCACAGAGTCACCAAGCGATGGAAGACACTTTCATACTATGAGTGGAGTCTGATTATTAAATTCTCAGATGCCAGAGGCAAGGAAGGATCTTTTTGTTCTTGGGAGAGAGGGCACACGGCGACTTGGGGTGATTGTTGATGATGATGATGAGAGCCGCAAAACAGTCTCCGTAATCAAATTCCTTCTCACAAGAGAGCATAGTAATTACCACTGGGGACACACACACACACATACACACACACACACGCACACACACACACACATAAACAGCTTTAAAGTTCGGTTTGCCTCCGAACATAATCTCTTCAAAACCCATTGTGGGTTTTGTTGGAGGAGCCAGCCAGAACTCCGATGGACCATCGGAGATTGCTAGACTGGTTTTCCGCAAAAGAAGAGACGCGTAGAAATCTCTACATTCCTCCATGATGGGACGACTAAGTGACAGGCAGGAGGCGGAGGTGGCTCTCTGGGTGTTGGGGGCGCTAACAACACCATCATCATCATCATCATCAGGCCACCGCAGTGGAGCAAAGGGCGTTTCCACCAAAACGCGTAAAACTCTCTAAAATCATTGAAAACTGCCGTGGCACACAGCGGGCCCGAAAGGCATTCCTGGACATTCCCAGAAAAACCACTAAAAAATGTCTGTTCTTCCTCCGTCAACCACGGACTCTCTCCTTGCGTCTCAGGCCAGCGGTCACCGGAGGGAGTCCGGGGCGCGACATGTGGTCCGAGAGGGCTCCGTCACTCTGCACTCGTTACGTCTCAGGTTTGTGCGAACAGAGTGTCGGAGGGCAAAAATGGCCTCGGATACTCTACGTCACTTTCCGCTCCTTACCTCTCAGGATAGCGCGCACAGAGTGTCGGGGCGCAAAAAATTCCACCAGAAGCGCTCCGTAAATTTGCGCTCCTTAACCCTCAGGTTAGCGCACACAGAGTGTCGGAGGGCAAAAATGGCCTCGGATGCGTTCCGTTACTTTCCGCTCCTTACCTCTCAGGTTAGCTCGCACAGAGTGTTGGAGTGCAAAAATGCCATCATAAGTGCTCCGTAAATTTCCGCGCCTTATATCTCAGGTTATAGCGCACAGAGTGTCGAGGGCAAAAATGGGCCCGGAGCTGCTCCGTCACCTCGCACTCCTTACTTCTAAGGTTAGCTATCACAGAGTGTCGGAGGGCAAAAATGGTCCCGGCGACGCTCCGTTACTTTTCGCTCCTTACCTCTCGGCCTATCACGCACATAATGTCGGAGGGCAAAAATGGTGCCGGAGACGCTCCGTTACTTTTCACTCCTTACCTCTGTGCCTATCACACAGAGAGTGTCGGAAGGCAAAAATGGTGCCGGCGACGCTCCGTTACTTTTCGCTCCTTACCTCTCGGCCTATCACGCATATAGTGTCGGAGGGCAAAAATGGTCCCGGAGACGCTCCGTTACTTTTCACTCCTTAGCTCTCGGCCTATCACGCACATAGTGTCGGAGAGCAAAAATGGTCCCAGAGACGCTCCCTTACTTTTCGCTCCTTACCTCTCGGACTACCACGAACAAAGTGTCGGAGAGTAAAAATGGTCCAGGAGGCACTCCGTTACTTTTTGTTCCTTACCTTTCGGCCATATAGTGTCGGAGGGCAAAAATGTTCCCGGAGACGCTCCGTCGCTTTGCGCTCCTTATCTCACAGCCTATGGGACATTAAGGGTCGGAGCTGAAAAACATGGCAAAGGAGCTCAGCTAACTCTTGCTTCTGCTGCACCCTCCTATTCCTCCTCCTTGCATGGAAGGTAAGGGGGAAAAATCACCTCAAAATTGCCGGCGCTAGCAGGTTCCGCAGCGAGTTTCCTTCATACCTGAGAACATCATATGAGTCACAAGGGGATGGAAACCACTTTTAATGCCTGATGGCCTGTCTGATCAATAGTTCCTCTTATAGGAGAGGTAAGTGACGATATTTTTGGGGCGACATTCTCACCTAGAGCAATGAACCCACATCTGTGATGTGAGGAGGAGGTGCGTACGGAAAGGAAGGATCGACTGAGTGAGGGATGCAACAGGAGGAGGAGGAGGAGGAGGTCCGGGAGGGAGCGAGCGAGCGACGGAGGGAGCGACCACGTTTCCCACACACAGACAGAAACTCATCAACGGATATTTATCGACACTAATATGCGTCCGCTGAAAATTTCCTCCTATGCTGAGAGCATAGAGTCACCAAGCGATATAAGATACTTTCATACTATGAGTATGAAAGTATCTGATCATTAATTTCTCAGATGCCAGAGGCAAGGAAGGATCTTTTTATTCTTGAGAGAGAGAGGGCACATTGCGACTTGGGGGAGATTGTTGATGATGATGATGAGAGCCGCAAAACAGTCTCCGTAATCAAATTCCTTCTCACCAGAGAGCATAGTAATTACGACGAGGGACACACACGCACACACAAATACACACACACACACACACACACACACACACACACACACACACACACACACACACACACACACACACACACACACACACACAGCTCTAAAGTTCGGTGTGCCTCCGAACATAATCTCTTCCAAACCCATCGTGGGTTTTCTTGGAGGAGCCAGCCAGAACGCCGATGGACCATCGGAGATTACTAGACTGGTTTTCCGCAAAAGAAGAGATGCGTAGAAATCTCTACATTCGTCCATGATGGGACGACTGAGTGGCAGGCAGGAGGCGGAGGTGGCTCTCTCGGTGTTGGGGGGCGCTAACAACACCACCATCATCATCATCATCAGGCCACCGCAGCGGAGCAAAGGGCGTTTCCACCAAAACGCGTAAAACTCACTAAAATCTTTGAAAATCGCCCTGGCACAGAGCGGGTCCGAAAGGCATTCCTGGACATTCTCAGAAAAACCACTAAAAAATGTTTGTTATTCCTACGTCAATCACGGACTCTCTCATTGCGTCTCAGGCCAGCGGTCACAGGAGGGACTCTGGGCGCGACATGTGCCCCGAGAGGGCTCCGTCACTCCGCACTCGTTACGTCTCAGGTCTGTGGGCAGAGAGTGTCGGAGGGCAAAAATGGCCTCGGATACGCTCCGTCACTTTCCCCTCCATACCTCTCAGGTTAGGGCCCACAGAGTGTAGGAGGGCAAAAATGCCACCAGAAGCGATACGTAAATTTGCCCTCCTTACTTCTGAGGTTATCGCGCGCAGAGTGTCGGAGGGCAAAATTGGACTTGGATGCGCTCCGTCACTTTCCGCTCCTTACCTCTCACCTTAGCGCGCACAGAGTGTTGGAGTGGAAAAATGCTACCAGAAGCGCTCCGTAAATTTCCACTCCTTATCTCTCAGGTTAGCGCGCACAGAGTGTCGGAGAGCAAAAATGGGAACGGAGCCGCTCCGTCACTTCGCGTTCCTCACTTCTCAGGTTATCGCGCACAGAGTGTCGTAGGGGAAAAATGGTCCCGGAGACGCTCCGTCACTTTTCGCTCCTTACTTATCAGATTAGCGCGCACAGCGTGTCGGAGGGCAAAAATGGCCTGGGATACACTAGGTCACTATTCGCTCCTTACCTCTCAGGTTAGCGCGCACAGTGTGTCGGATCGCAAAAATGGCATTGGATGCGCTCCGTCACATTCTGCTCCTTACCTCTCAGGTCAGCGCACACAGAATGTCGGAGTGCAAAAATGCTACCAGAAGCGCCCCGTAATTTTCCACGCCGTATCTCTCAGGTTAGCGCGCACAGAGTGTCGGAGGGCAAAAATGGGCCTGGAGCCGCTGCGTCACTTTGTGCTCCTTACTTATCAGATAGGCGCGCACAGAGTGTCGGAGGGCAAAAATGGTCCCGGAGACGCTCCGTTACTTTTCGCTCCTTACCTCTCGGCCTACCACGCACATAGTGTCGGAGAGTAAAAATGGTCCAGGAGACACTACGTTACTTTTCGCTCCTTACCTCTCGGCCTATCACACATATAGTGTCGGAGGGCAAAAATGTTCCCGGAGACGCTCCGTCCCTTTGCGCTCCTTATCTCTCAGCCTATGGAACATTGACAGTCAGAGCTGAAAAACATGGCAAAGGTGCTCAGCTAACCCTTGCTGCTGCTGCACCCTCCTCCTCCTCCTCCTTGCATGGAATGTAAGGAAGAAAAATCACCTCACAATTATCGGCTCCAGTAGGTTCCGCAGCTAGTTTCCTTCATACTGAGAACATCATATGAGTCAGAAGGGGATGGAAACCACTTTTAATGCCTGGTGTCCTGTCTGATCAATAGCTCCTCTTATAGGAGAGGTAAGGCACGATATGTTTGGGGCGACATTCTCACCTAGATTAATGAACTCACATCTGTGATGTGAGGAGGAGGTGCGTACGGAAAGGAAGGAGCGACTGAGTGAGGAACCCAACAGGAGGAGGAGGAGGAGGAGGTACGGGAGGGAGCGAGCGAGCGAGGGAGGGAGCGACCACGTTTCCCACACACAGACAGAAACACATCAGCGGATATTTATCGACACTAAAATGTGTCCGCTGAGAATTTCCTCCTATGCTGGGAGCACAGAGTCACCAAGCGATGGCAGACACTTTCATACTATGAGTGGCGTCTAATTATTAAATTCTCAGATGCCAGAGGCAAGGAAGGATCTTTTTATTCTTGGGAGAGAGGGCACACGGCGACTTGTGGCTGATTGTTGATGATGATGATGAGAGCCGCAAAACAGTCTCCGTAATCAAATTCCTTCTCACAAGAGAGCATAGTAATTACGACTGGGGACACACACACACACATACACACACACACACACACACACACACACACACACACACACACACACACACACATACATAGCTTTAAAGTTCGGTTTGCCACCGAACATAATCTCTTCAAAACCCATTGTGGGTTTTGGTGGAGGAGCCAGCCAGAACTCCGATGGACCATCGGAGATTGCTAGACTGGTTTTCCGCAAAAGAAGAGACGCGTAGAAATCTCTACATTCCTCCATGATGGGACGACTAAGTGGCAGGCAGGAGGCGGAGGTGGCTCTCTGGGTGTTCGGGCGCTAACAACACCATCATCATCATCATCATCAGGCCACCGCAGTGGAGGAAAGGGCGTTTCCACCAAAACGCGTAAAACTCTCTAAAATCATTGAAAACTGCCCTGGCACACAGCGGGCCCGAAAGGCATTCCTGGACATTCCCAGAAAAACCACTAAAAAATGTCTGTTCTTCCTCCGTCAACCACGGACTCTCTCCTTGCGTCTCAGGCCAGCGGTCACCGGAGGGAGTCCGGGGCGCGACATGTGGTCCGAGAGGGCTCCATCACTCTGCACTCGTTACGTCTCAGGTTTGTGCGAACAGTGTCGGAGGGCAAAAATGGCCTCGGATACTCTCCGTCAGTTTCCGCTCCTTACCTCTCAGGATAGCGCGCACAGAGTGTCGGGGCGCAAAAATGCCACTAGAAGCGCTCCGTAAATTTGCGCTCCTTAACCCTCAGGTTAGCGCACACAGAGTGTCGGAGGGCAAAAATGGCCTCGGATTCGTTCCGTTACTTTCCACTCCTTACCTTTCAGGTTAGCTCGCACAGAGTGTTTGAGTGTAAAAATGCCATCATAAGTGCTCCGTAAATTTCCGCGCCTTATATCTCAGGTTATAGCGCACAGAGTGTCGAGGGCAAAAATGGGCCCGGAGCTGCTCCGTCACCTCGCACTCCTTACTTCTAAGGTTAGCTAGCACAGAGTGTCGGAGGGCAAAAATGGTCCCGGCGACGCTCCGTTACTTTTCGCTCCTTACCTCTCGGCCTATCACGCACATAATGTCGGAGGGCAAAAATGGTGCCGGAGACGCTCCGCTACTTTTCACTCCTTACCTCTGTGCCTATCACACAGAGAGTGTCGGAAGGCAAAAATGGTCCCGGCGACGCTCCGATACTTTTCGGTCCTTACCTCTCGGCCTATCACACATATAGTGTCGGAGGGCAAAAATGGTCCCGGAGACGCTCCGTTACTTTTCACTCCTTACCTCTCGGCCTATCACGCACATAGTGTCGGAGAGCAAAATTGGTCCCGGAGAAGCTCCGTTACTTTTCGCTCCTTACCTCTCGGACTACCACGCACAAAGTGTCGGAGAGTAAAAATGGTCCAGGAGGCACTCCGTTACTTTTTGTTCCTTACCTTTCGGCCTATCACACATATAGTGTCGGAGGGCAAAAATGTTCCCGGAGACGCTCCGTCGCTTTGCGCTCCTTATCTCTCAGCCTATGGGACATTAAGGGTCGGAGCTGAAAAACATGGCAAAGGAGCTCAGCTAACTCTTGCTTCTGCTGCACCCTCCTATTCCTCCTCCTTGCATGGAAGGTAAGGGGGAAAAATCACCTCACAATTGCCGGCGCTAGTAGGTTCCGCAGCGAGTTTCCTTCATACCTGAGAACATCATATGAGTCACAATGGGGATGGAAACCACTTTTAATGCCTGATGGCCTGTCTGATCAATAGTTCCTCTTATAGGAGAGGTAAGTGACGATATTTTTGGGGCGACATTCTCACCTAGAGCAATGAACCCACATCTCTGATGTGAGGAGGACGTGCGTACGGAAAGGAAGGATCGACTGAGTGAGGGACCCAACAGGAGGAGGAGGAGGAGGAGGTCCGGGAGGGAGCGAGCGAACGAGGGAGGGAGCGACCACGTTTCCCACACACAGACAGAAACACATCAGCGGATATTTATCGACACTAATATGTGTCCGCTGAAAATTTCCTCCTATGCTGAGAGCATAGAGTCACCAAGCGATATAAGATACTTTCATACTATGAGTATGAAAGTATCTGATCATTAATTTCTCAGATTCCAGAGGCAAGGAAGGATCTTTTTATTCTTGAGAGAGAGAGGGCACATTTCGACTTGGGGGAGATTGTTGATGATGATGATGAGAGCCGCAAAACAGTCTCCGTAATCAAATTCCTTCTCACCAGAGAGCATAGTAATTACGACAAGGGACACACACGCACACACAAATACACACACACACACACACACACACACACACACACACACACACACACACACACACACACACACACACACACACAGACACACACAGCTTTAAAGTTCGGTGTGCCTCCGAACATAATCTCTTCCAAGCCCATCGTGGGTTTTCTTGGAGGAGCCAGCCAGAACGCCGATGGACCATTGGAGATTGCTAGACTGGTTTTCCGTAAAAGAAGAGATGCGTAGAAATCTCTACATTCGTCCATGATGGGACGACTGAGTGGCAGGCAGGAGGCGGAGGTGGCTCTCTCGGTGTTGGGGGGCGCTAACAACACCATCATCATCATCATCATCAGGCCACCGCAGCGGAGCAAAGGGCGTTTCCACCAAAACGCGTAAAACTCACTAAAATCTTTGAAAATCGCCCTGGCACAGAGCGGGCCCGAAAGGCATTCCTGGACATTCTCAGAAAAACCACTAAAAAATGTTTGTTATTCCTACGTCAATCACGGACTCTCTCATTGCGTCTCAGGCCAGCGGTCACAGGAGGGACTCTGGGCGCTACATGTGCCCCGAGAGGGCTCCGTCACTCCGCACTCGTTACGTCTCAGGTTTGTGGGCACAGAGTGTCGGAGGGCAAAAATGGCCTCGGATACGCTCCGTCACTTTCCGCTCCATACCTCTCAGGTTAGGGCCCACAGAGTGTAGGAGGGCAAAAATGCCACCAGAAGCGATACGTAAATTTGCCCTCCTTACTTCTGAGGTTATCGCCTGCACAGTGTCGGAGGGCAAAAATGGCCTCGGATGCGCTCCGTCACTTTCCGCTCCTTACCTCTCACCTTAGCGCGCACAGAGTGTTGGAGTGGAAAAATGCTACCAGAAGCGCTCCGTAAATTTCCGCTCCTTATCTCTGAGGTTAGCGCGCACAGAGTGTCGGAGAGCAAAAATGGTAACGGAGCCGCTCCTTCACTTCGCGTTCCTTACTTCTCAGGTTATCGCGTACAGAGTGTCGTAGGGGAAAAATGGTCCCGGAGACGCTCCGTCACTTTTCGCTCCTTACTTATCAGATTAGCGCGCACAGCGTGTCGGAGGGCAAAAATGGCCTGGGATACACTCCGTCACTATTCGCTCCTTACCTCTCAGGTTAGCGCGCACAGTGTGTCGAATCGCAAAAATGGCATTGGATGCGCTCCGTCACATTCTGCTCCTTACCTCTCAGGTCAGCGCACACAGAATGTCGGAGTGCCAAAATGCTACGAGAAGCGCCCCGTAAATTTCCACGCCGTATCTCTCAGGTTAGCGCGCACAGAGTGTCGGAGGGCAAAAATGGGCCTGGAGCCGCTGCGTCACTTTGTGCTCCTTACTTTTCAGATAGGCGCGCACAGAGTGTCGGAGGGCTCCGTTACTTTTCCCTCCTTACCTCTCGGCCTACCACGCACATAGTGTCGGAGAGTAAAAATGGTCCAAGAGACACTACGTTACTTTTCGCTCCTTACCTCTCGGCCTATCACACATATAGTGTCGGAGGGCAAAAATGTTCCCGGAGACGCTCCGTCCCTTTGCGCTCCTTATCTCTCAGCCTATGGAACATTGACAGTCAGACCTGAAAAACATGGCAAAGGTGCTCAGCTAACCCTTGCTGCTGCTGCACCCTCCTCCTCCTCCTCCTTGCATGGAATGTAAGGAAGAAAAATCACCTCACAATTATCGGCTCCAGTAGGTTCCGCAGCGAGTTTCCTTCATACCTGAGAACATCATATGAGTCACAAGGGGATGAAAACCACTTTTAATGCCTGGTGGCCTGTCTGATCAATAGCTCCTCTTATAGGAGAGGTAAGGCTCGATATGTTTGGGGCGACATTCTCACCTAGATTAATGAACTCACATCTGTGATGTGAGGAGGAGGTGCGTACGGAAAGGAAGGAGCGACTGAGTGAGGAACCCAACAGAAGGAGGAGGAGGAGGAGGTACGGGAGGGAGCGAGCGAGCGAGGGAGGGATCGACCACGTTTCCCACACACAGACAGAAACACATCAGCGGATATTTATCGACACTAAAATGTGTCCGCTGAGAATTTCCTCCTATGCTGAGAGCACAGAGTCACCAAGTGATGGAAGACACTTTCATACTATGAGTGGCGTCTGATTATTAAATTCTCAGATGCCAGAGGCAAGGAAGGATCTTTTTATTCTTGGGAGAGAGGGCACACGGCGACTTGGGGGTGATTGTTGATGATGATGATGAGAGCCGCAAAACAGTCTCCGTAATCAAATTCCTTCTCACCAGAGAGCATAGTAATTACGACTGGGGACACACACACACACACACACACACACACACACACACAGACACACACATACACAGCTTTAAAGTTCGGTTTGCCTCCGAACATAATCTCTTCAAAACCCATTGTGGGTTTTGGTGGAGGAGCCAGCCAGAACTCCGATGGACCATCGGAGATTGCTAGACTGGTTTTCCGCAAAAGAAGAGACGCGTAGAAATCTCTACATTCCTCCATGATGGGACGACTAAGTGGCAGGCAGGAGGCGGAGGTGGCTCTCTGGGTGTTGGGGGGCGCTAACAGCACCATCATCATCATCATCATCATCAGGCCACCGCAGTGGAGCAAAGGGCGTTTCCACCAAAACGCGTAAAACTCTCTAAAATCATTGAAAACTGCCCTGGCACACAGCGGGCCCGAAAGGCATTCCTGGACATTCCCAGAAAAACCACTAAAAAATGTCTGTTATTCCTACGTCAATCATGGATTCTCTCCTTGCGTCTCAGGACAGCCGTCACAGGAGGGAGTCCGGGCGCGACATGTGCCCCGACAGGGCTCCGTCACTCTGCACTCGTTACGTCTCAGGTTTGTGGGCACAGAGTGTCGGAGGGCAAAAATGGCTTCGGATGCGCTCCGTCACTTTCCGCTCCTTAACACTCAGCTTAGCGCGCATAGTGTCGAAGTGGAAAAATGCCACCAGAAGCGCTCCGTAAATTTCCGCTCCTTGTCTCTCAGGTTAGCGCGCACAGAGTGTCGGAGTGCAAAAATGGGCCCGGAGCCGCTCCGTCACTTCGCATTCCTTACTTCTCAGGTTAGCACGCACTGAGTGTTGGAGGGCAAAAATGGTCCCGGAGACGCTCCGTCACTTTTCGCTCCTTTCCTCACGGCCTATCGCACATAGTGTCGGAGGGCAATAATGGTCGAGGAGACACTCCGTTACTATTCGCTCCTTACCTCTCGGTCTATCACGCACATAGTGTTGGAGAGGAAAAATGGTCCGGAGACGCTCCGTCACTTTGCGCTCCTTATCTCTCAGCCTATGGGACATTTAGGGTCGGAGCTGAAAAACATGGCATAGGTGCTCAGCCAACCCTTGCTGCTGCTGCAGCCTCCTCCTCCTCCTCCTTGCATGGAATGTAAGGTTGAAACATCACCTCACAATTATCGACGCCAGTAGCTTCTGCAGCGAGATTCCTTCATACCTGAGAACATCATATGAGTCACACGGGGAGGGAAACCACTTTTAATTCCTGGTGGCGTGTCTGATCAATAGTTCCTCTTATAGCAGAGGTAACTGAAGATATTTTTGGGGGGACATTCTCACCTAGAGCAATGAACCCACATAACTGATGTGAGGAGGAGGTACGTGCGAAAAGGAAGGAGCGACTGCGTGAGGGACCCAACAGTAGGAGGAGGAGGAGTTACGGGAGGGAGCGAGCGAGCGAGGGAGAGTGTGACCACGTTTCCCACACACACACAGAAACACCTCAGCGGACATTTATCGACACTAATATGTGTCTGCAGAGAATTTCCTCCTATGCTGAGAGCATAGAGTCACCAAGTGATGGAAGACACCTTCATGCATGGAGTAGTGTCTGATCATTAATTTCTCACATGCCAGAGGCAAGGAAGGATCTTTTATTCTTGGGAGAGGGGGCACACTGCGACCTGGGGGTGATTGTTGATGATGATGATGATAGCCGCAAACAGTCTCCGTGATGAAATTCATTCTCACCAGAGAAAATAGTAATTACGACGGGGGACACACACACACACACACACACACACACACACACACACACACACACACACACACACACACACACACACACACACACACACACACACACACACACAGCTTTAAAGTTCGTTGTGCCTCCGAACATGATCTCTTCAAAACCCATTGTGGATTTTGGTGGAGGAGCTAGCCAGAACTCCGATGGATCCATCGGAGATTGCTAGACTGGTTTTCCGTAAAAGAAGAGACGCGTAGCAATCTCTACATTCCTCCATGATGGGATGACTGACTGGCAGGCAGGAAGCGGAGGTGGCTCCCTGGGTGTTGGGGGGGGGGGGGGAGCGGCCAACAACACCATCATCATCATCAGGCCACCGTAGGGGAGCAAAGCGTGTTTCCACCAAAACGTGTAAAACTCACTAAAATCATTGAAAATCGCTTTGGCACACAGTGGAGGGGGCTGGTTCGACATCAACATCATCACCACCGGAAGACGACCGGAGGGCTCCTAGACGCCCGAAAGGCATTCCTGGACATTCTCAGAAAAACCACTAAAAAATATCTGTTATTCCTCCGTCAACCACGGACTCTCTCCTTGCGTCTAAGGCCAGCGGTCACAGGAGGGAGTCCGGGTGTGACATGTGCCCCGAGAGGGCTCTGTCACTTTGCACTCGTTACGTCTCAGGTTTGTGGGCAAAGAGTGTCGGAGGGCAAAAATGTCCTCGGATACCCTCCGTCACTTTCCCCTCCTTACCACTCAGGTTATGGCGCACAGAGTGTCATAGCGCAAAAATGCCACCAGAAGAACTCCGTAAATCTGCTCTCCTTACTTCTCCGGTTAGCGCGCACAGAGTGTCGGAGAGCAAAAATGGCCTCGTATACGCTCCGTCACTTTCCGCTCCTTACCTCTCAGGTTAGCGGGCACAGAGTGTCGGAGTGGAAAAATTCCACCAGAAGCACTCCGTAAATTTCCGCGCCTTATCTCTCAGGTTAGCGCGCATAGAGTTTCGGAGGGCAAAAATGGTCCCGGAGACACTCCGTTACTTTTCGCTCCTTACCTCTCGGACTATCAGACACATATTGTCGGAGAGCAAAAATGTTCCCGGAGACGGTCCTTCACTTTGCGCTCCTTATCTCTCACCCTATGGGACATTGAGGGTCGGAGGTGAAAAACATGGCAAAGGTGCTCAGCTAACCCTTGCTGCTGCCGCACCCTCCCCCTCCTCCTCCTTGCATGGAAGGTAAGGGGGAAAAATCACCTCACAATTATCGTCTCCAGTAGCTTCCGCAGCGAGCTTCCTTCATACCTGAGAACATCATATGAGACACAAGGGAATGGAAACCACTTTTATGCCTGGTGGCCTGTCTGATCAATAGTTCTTCGTATAGCAGAGGTAGGGGACGATATTTTTGGGGCGACATTCTCACTTAAAGCAATAAACCCACATCTGTGATATGAGGAGGAAGTGCGTACGGAAAGGAAGGAGTGACTGAGTGAGGGACCCAACACAAGGAGGAGGAGGAGGTCCGGGAGGGAGCGAGCGAGCGAATGAGGGAGCGACCACGCTTCCCAAACACACACACACACACACACACACACACACACACACACACACACAAACAAACACACACACAGACACACACACACACACACACACACACACACACACACACACACACACACACACACACACACACACACACACACATCAGCGGACATTTATCGACACTTATATGTGTCCGCAGAGAATTTCCTTCCAAGTGATGGAAGACACTTTCATGCTAGGACTAGTGTTTGAACATTAATTTCTCAGATGCTAGAGGCAAGGAAGGATCTTTTTAGTCTTGGGAGAGGGAGCACACTGTGACTTGGGGGTGATTGTTGATGATGATGATGATAGTCGCAAACAGTCTCCGTGATCAAATTCCTTATCACCAGAGAGCATAGTAATTTCGACGGGGGACACAAACACACACACACACACACACACACACACACACACACACACACACACACACACACACAGCTTCGGTGTGCCTCCGATCATAATCTCTTCAAAACCCATTGTGGGTTTTGTTGGAGGAGCCAACATGAACTCCGATGGACCATCGGAGATTTCTAGACTGGTTTTCCGGAAAAGAAGAGACGCGTAGCAATCTCTACATTCCTCCATGATGGGACGACTGACTGGCAGGCAGGAGGCGGAGGTGGCTCTCTGGGTGTTGGGGGGGGGGGGGGGGGTCGCCAACAACACCATCATCATCATCATCATCAAGCCACCGCAGGGGAGCAAAGCGCGTTTTCACCAAAACGCGTAAAACTCACTAAAATCATTGAAAATCTTCCTAGCACACAGCGGAGGGGGCTGGCTCGACACCAACATCATCACCACCGGAAGACGACTGGAGGGCTCCTAGACGCCCGAAAGGCATTCCCGGATAATCTCAGAAAAACCTCTAAAAAATGTCTGTTATTCCTCAGTCAACCACGGACTCTCTCCTTGCGTCTCAGGCCAGCTGTCACAGGAGGGAGTACGGGCGCGACATGTGCCCCGAGAGGGCTCCGTCACTCTGCACTCGTTATGTCTCAGGTTTGTGGGCACAGAGTGTTGGAAGGCAAAAATGGCCTCGGATACGCTCCGTCACTTTCCGCTCCTTACCTCTCATGTTAGGGCGCACAGAGTGTCGGAGCGCAAAAATGCCACCAGAATCGCTCCGTAAATCTGCGCTCCTTATCTCTCAGTTTAGCGCGCAAAGAGTGTCGGAGGGCAAAATGGCCTATGATACGCTCCGTCACTTTCAGCTCATTACCTCTCAAGTTACCGCGTACAGAGTGTTGGAGGTCAAAAATGGTCCCGGAGACGCTCCGTTACTTTTTGCTCCTTACCTCTCGGCCTATCACGCACATAGTGTCGGAGGGCGAAAATGGTCCCGGAGACGCTCCGTTACTTTTTACTCCTTACCTCTCGGCCTATCACGCACATAGTGTCGGAGGGCAAAAATAGTCCCGGAGACGCTCCGTTACTTTTTGCTCCTTACCTCTCGGCCTATCACGCACATAGTGTCGGAGGGCAAAAATGGTCCCGGAGACGCTCCGTTACTTTTCGCTCCTTACCTCTCGGCCTATCGCGCACAGAGTGTCCGAGGGCAAAAATGGTCCCGGACACGCTCCGTTACCTTTCGCTCCTTACCTCTCGGCCTATCACGCACATAGTGTCGGAGGGCAGAAATAGTCCCGGAGACGCTCCGTTACTTTTCCCTCCTTACCTCTCGGCCTATCACGCACATAGTGTCGGAGGACGAAAATAGTCCCGGACACGCTCCGTTACTTTTTGCTCCTTACCTCTCGGCCTATCATGCACATAGGGTTGGAGGGCAAAAATGGTCCCGGACACGCTCCGTTACTTTTCCCTCCTTACCTCTCGGCCTATCATGCACATAGTGTCGGAGGACAAAAAATAGTCCCGGACACGCTACG
Source organism: Panulirus ornatus (assembly GCF_036320965.1). Lineage (NCBI taxonomy): Eukaryota > Metazoa > Arthropoda > Malacostraca > Decapoda > Palinuridae > Panulirus > Panulirus ornatus. Next base: position 1,350,189 of record NC_092256.1, on the reverse strand, counting down.
TTACTTTTCCCTCCTTACCTCTCGGCCTATCACGCAAATAGTATCGGAGGGCTAAAATGGTCCCGGAGACGCTCCGTTACTTTTCGCTCCTTACCTCAGCCTATCACGCACATAGTGTCGGTGGCCAAAATGGTCCCGGTGACGCTCCGTTACTTTTATCTCCTTACCTCTCGGCCTATCACGCACATAGGGTTGGAGGGCAAAAATGGTCCCGGAGACGCTCCGTTACTTTTGCTCCTTACCTCTCGGCCTATCACGTGCATAGTGTTGGAGGGCAAAAATGGTCCCGGAGACACTCCGTCACTTTGCTCTCCTTATCTCTCAGCCTATGGGAAATTGAGGGTCGGAGCTGAAAAACATGGGAAAGGTGCTCAGCCAACCCTTGCTGCTGCTGCACCCTCCTCCTCATCCTCCTTGCATGGAAGGTAAGGGGGAAACTTCACCTCACAATTATCGACGCCAGTAGCTTCTGCAGCGAATTTCCTTCATACTTGAAAACATCATATGATTCACAAGGGGAGGGAAACCACTTTTAATGACTGGTGGCGTGTCTGATCAATAGTTCCTCTTATAGCAGAAGTATGGTACGATATTTTTGAGGCGTGATGCTCATCTAGATCGATGAACCAACATCTGTGATGTGAGGAGGAGGTACGTACGGAAAGGAAGGAGCGACTGAGTGAGGGACCCAACAGTAGGAGGAGGAGGAGGTATGGGAGTGAGTGAGCGAGCGAGGGAGGGAGCGACCACGTTTCCCACACAAACACAGAAACACATCAGCGGACATTTATCGACACTAATATGTGTCCGCAGAGAATTTCCTCCTATGGTGAGAGCATAGAGTCACTAAGTGATGGAAAACAGTTTCATACTATGCGTAGTGTTTGATCATTAACTTCTCAGATGCCAGAGGGGGCACACTAAGACTTGGGGGTCATTGTTGATGATGATGATGATAGCCGGAAACAGTCTCCGTGATCAAATTCCTTCTCACCAGAGCATAGTAATTACGACGGGGGACACACACACACACACACACACACACACTCACACACAGAGTATCGGAGGGCAAAAATGGCCTCATATACGCTCCGTCGCTTTCCGCTCCTTGCGTCTCAGTTTAGCGCGCACAGAGTGTCGGAGTGCAAAAATCCCACCAGAAGCGCTCTGTAAATCTGCGCTCCTTACCTCTCAGGTTAGCGCGCAAAGAGTGTCAGAGGGCAAAAATGGCCTCGGAAGCGCTCCCCCACTTTCCGCTCCTTACCTTTCACGTTAGAGCGCACAGAGTGTCGGAGTGCAAAAATGCCACCAGAAGAGCTCCGTAAATTTCCGCGTCTTATTTCTCAGGTTAGCACGCACAGAGTGTCGGAGGGCAAAAATGGGCACGGAGCCGCTCCGTCACTTTGCGCTCCTTACTTATCAGGTTAGCGCGCACAGAGTGTCGGTGGGCAAATATGGTCCCGGAGACGCTCCGTTACTCTTCGCTCCTTACCTCTCGACCTATCACGGACATAGTATCGGAGGGCAAAAATGGTCCTGGAGACGCTCCTTTGCTTTTCGCTCCTTACCTCTCGGCCTATAACGCACATAGTATCGGATGGCAAAAATGGTCCCGGAGACCCTCCGTCACTTTGCGCTCCTTATCTCTCAGCCTATGGGACATTGAGTGTCAGAGCTGAATAACATGGCAAAGGTGGTCAGCTTACCCTCGCTGCTGCTGCACCCTTCTCGTCCTTCTCCTTGCATGGAAGGTAAGGTGGAAACATCACCTCACAATCATCGACGCCAGTGGCTTCTGCAGCGAGTTTCCATCATACCTGAGAACATCATATGAGTCACAAGGGGATGGAAACTACTTTTAATGCCTGGTGGGCTATATATTCCATATTTCCTCTTATAGCAGAGGTAGGAGACGATATTTTTGGGGCGACATTCTCTCCTAGAGCAATGAACCCACATCTATGATGTGAGGAGGAGGTACGTACGGAAAGGAAGGAGCGACTGAGTGAGGGACCCAACAGGAGGAGGAGTAGGAGGTACAGGAGGCAGCGAGCGAGCGAGGGAGGGAGCGACCACGTTTCCCACACACACACAGAAACACATCAGCGGACATTTATCGACACTAATATATGTCCACAGAGAATTTCCTCCTATGCTGAAAGCATAGAGTCACCAAGTGATCGAAGACACTTTCATGCTAGAGTAGTGTCTGGCCATTAATTCTCAGATGCCAGAGGCAAGGAAGGATATTTCTATTCTTGGGAGACGGGGCACACTGCTACTTCGGGGTGATTGTTGATGACGATGATGATAGCCGGAAAACAGTTCAGTGATCAAATTCCTTCTCAATAGAGAGCATAGTAATTACGACGGGGGACACACACACACACACACACACACACACACACACACACACACACACACACACACACACACACACACACACACACACACACACACACACACACACACACACACATACACACACACACAGCTTTAAAGTTCGTTGTGCCTCCGAACATAACCTCTACAAAACCCACTGTGGGTTTTCGTGGAGGAGCCAACCAGAACTCCAATGGACCATCGGAGATTGCTAGACTGGTTTTCCGCAAAAGAAGAGACGCGTAGAAATCTCAACATTCCTACATGATGGGACGACTGGCTGGCAGGCAGGAGGCGGAAGTGGCGCTCTGGGTGTTGGAGGGCGCTAACAACACCATCATCATCAAGCCACCGCAGGAGAGCAAAGCGCGTTTCCAATAAAAACGAGTAAAACTCACTAAAATCATTGAAAATCGCCCTGGCACACAGCGGAGGGGGCCGGCTCGACATCGTCACCATCACCACCAAAAGATGACCGGAGGGTTCCGAGACCCCCGAAAGGCATTCCTGGATATTCTCAGAAAAAACCCTAACAATGTCTGTTATTTCTCCGTCAACCACGGTCTTTCTCCTTGCGTCTCAGGCCAGCAGTCACAGGAGGGAGTCCGAGCGCGACATGTGCCCCGAGAGGGCTCCGTTACCCTGCAACGTTACGTCTCAGGTTTGTGCGCACAGAGTGTCGGAGGGCAAAAATGGCCCCGGATACGCTCCATCACTTTCCGCTCTTTACCTCTCATGTTAGCGCGCAAAGAGTGTCGGAGCGCAAAAATGCCCCCAGAGGAGCTCCGTAAATCTGCGCTCCTTACCTCTCAGGTTAGCGTGCAGAGTGTCGGAGGGAAAAATGGCCTCGAATGCGCTCCGTCACTTTCCGCTCCTTACCTCTCAGGTTAGCGGGCACAAAGAGTCGGAGTGCGAAAATGCCACCAGAGGAGCTCCGTAAATCTGCGCTCCTTACCTCTCAGGTTAGCGCTCAGAGTGTCGGAGGGCAAAAATGGCCTCGAATGCGCTCCGTCACTTTCCTCTCCTTAACTCTCAGGTTAGCGGGCACAAAGTGTCGGAGTGCGAAAATGCCACCAGAAGCGCTCCGTAAATTTCCGCGACTTATCTCTTAGGTTAGCGCGCACAGTGTGTCGGAGGGCAAAAATGGTCCGGGAAACGCTCCGTTACTTTTCGCTCCTAACCTCTCGGCCTATCGCGCACATAGTGTCGGAGGGCAAAAATGGTCCTGGAGACGCTCCCTTACTTTTCGCTCCCTATCTCTCGGCCTATCACGCACCTAGTGTCGGAGGGCAAAAATGGTCCCGGAGACGCTCCGTCACTTTGCGCTCCTTATCTCTCATCCCATGGGACATTGAGGGTCGGAGCTGAAAAGCATGGCAAAGGTGCTCAGCTAACCCTTGCTGCTGCTGCACCCTCCTCCTCCTCCTCCTTGCATAGAAGGTAAGGGGGAAACATCACCTCTCAATTATCGCCGCCTGTAGCTTCCGCAGCGAGTTTCCTTCATAACTGAGAACATCATATGAGTCACAAGTTGAGGGAAACCACTTTTAATCCCTGGTGGCGTGTCTGATCAAAAGTTCCTCTTATAGCAGAGGTAAGGGACGATATTTTTGGGGCGACATTCTCACCTAAAGCAATGAACCCACATCTGTGATGTGAGGAGGATGTACGTACGGAAAGGAAGGAGCGACTGAGTTAGGGACCCAACAGTAGGAAGAGGAAGAGGTACAGGAGGGAGCGAGCGCGTAAGGGAGGGAGCGACCACGTTTCCCACACACACACACACACACACACACACACACACACACACACGCACGCGCGCGCGCGCGCGCGCACGGAAACACATCAGCGGACATTTATCGACACTATTATGTGTCCGCAGAGAATTTCCTCCTATGCTGAGAGCATAGAGTCACCAAGTGATGGAAGACACTTTCATGCTAGGAGTAGTGTCTGATCATTTATTTCTCAGATGCCAGAGGCAAGGAAGGATCTTTTTATCCTTTGGAGAGGGGGCCCACTGCGACTAGGGGGTGATTTTTGATGATGATGATGATAGCCGCAAACAGTCTCCGTGATCCAATTCCTTCTCTCCAGAGAGCATAGTAATTACGACGGGACACACACACACACACACACACACACACACACACACACACACACACACACACACACACACACACACACAACACACACAACCACACATACACACACACACACATTCACACACACACACACACACACACACACACACACACACACACACACACACACACACACACACACACACACACACACACACACACACACACACACACACACACACACACACACACAGCTTGAAAGTTCAATGTGCCTCCGAACATAATCTCTTCAAAACCCATTAAGGGGGTTTTGTTGGAGGAGCCAGCCAGAACTCCGATGGACTGAAGAGACGCGTAGCAATCTCTACATTCCTCCATGATGGGACGACTGACTGGCAGGCAGGAGGCGGAGGTGGCTCTCTGGGTGTTGGGGGGAGCCAAAAATACCATCATCATCATCACCATCAGGCCAGCGCAGAGGAGGAAAGCACGTTTCCACCAAAACGAATAAAACTCACTAAAATCATTGAAAATCTTCCTAGCACACAGCGGAGGGGGCTGGCTCGACATCATCATCATCACCACCAGAACACGACCGGAGGGGTCCTAGACGCCCGAAAGGCATTCCTGGACATTCTCAGAAAAACTCCTAAAAATTGTCTAGGTTATTCCTCCGTCAACCACGGACTCTCTCCTTGCGTCTCAGGCCATCGGTCACAGGAGGGAGTCCGGGCGAGACATGTGCCCCGAGAGATCTTCGTCACTCTGCACTCGTTACGTCTCAGGTTTGTGCGCACAGTGTCGGAGGGCCAAAATGGCCTCGGATACGCTCCGTCACTTTCCGCTTCTTACCTCTCAGGTTAGGGTGCACAGGGTGTCGGACCGCAGAAATACCACCAGAAGCGCTCCGTAAATCTGCACTCCTTACCTCTCAGGTTACCGCGCACAGAGTGTCGGAGGGCAAAAATGGCCTCAGATACGCTCCGTCACTTTCCGCTCCTTACCTCTTAGCACGCACATAGTGTCGGAGTGCCAATATGGCACAAGAAGCGCTCCGTAAATTTGTGCTCCTTACCTCTCAGGCTAGCGCGCTCAGAGTGTCGGAGAGCAAAAATGGCTTAGGACGCACTCCGTCACTTTCCGCTCCTTACCTCTCAGCTTAGCGCGCACAGAGTATAGGAGTGCAAAAATGCAACCAAAGCGCTTCGTAAATTTCCGCGCCTTATCTCTCAGTTTAGTGCGCAGAGAGTGTCGGAGGGCAATAATGGGCCCGGAGCCGCTACGTCACTTCGCGCTCCTTACTTTTCAGGTTAGCGCGCACAGAGTGTCGGAGGGCAAAAATGGTCCCGGACACGCTCCATCACTTTGCGCTCCTTATCTCTCAGCCTATGGGATATTGAGAGTCGGACCTAAAAAGCATGGCAAAGGTGCTCAGCTAACCCTTGCTGCTGCTGCACCCTCTTCCTCCTACTCCTTGCAAGGAAGGTAAGGAGGAAACATCACCTGACAATTATCGACGCCAGTGGCATTCGCAGCGAGTTTTCTTCATACCTAAGAACATCATATGAGTCACAAGGGAAGGGAAACCACTTTTAAAGCCTTGTGGTGTGTCTGATCAATAGTTCCTCTTATAGCAGAGGTAAGGGACGAGATTTTTTTGGCGATATTCTCACCTAGAGCAATGAACCCACATCTCTGATGTGAGGAGAAGGTACGTACGGAAAGGAAGGAGCGTCTGAGTGAGGGATCCAACCCGAGGATTAGGAGGAGGTACGGGAGGGAGCGAGCGAGAGAATGAGGGAGCGACCACGCTTCCCACACACACACACACACACACACACACACACACACACACACACACAAACACATCAGCGGACATTTATCGACACTTATATGTGTCCGCAGAGAATTTCCTCCTATGCTGAGAGCATAGAGTCACCAAGTGATGGAAGACACCTTCATGCTAGGAGTAGTGTCTGATCATTAATTTCTCACATGCCAGAGTCAAGGAAGGATCTTTTTATTCTTGGGGGAAGGAGCACACTGCGACTTGGGGGTGATTGTTGATGATGATGATGATAGTCGTAAACAGTCTCCGTGATCAAATTCCTTCTCACCAGACAGCATAATAATTATGACGGGGACACACACACACTCGCACACACACACACACACACACACACACACACACACACACACACACACACACACACACACACACACACACACACACACACACACACACACACAGCTTTAAACTTCGGTGTGTTTCCGAACATAATCTCTTCAAAACCCATTGTGGGTTTTGCTGGAGGAGCCAGCCAGAACTCCGATGGACCATCGGATATTGCTAGACTGGTTTTCCGCAAAATAAGAGACGCGTAGCAATCTCTACATTCCTCCATGATGGGACGACTGACTGGCAGGCAGGAGGCGGAGGTGGCTCTCCGGGTGTTGGGGTGCGCGAACAACACCATCATAATCATCATCATCAGGCCACCGCAGGGGAGCAAAGCGTGTTTCCACGAAAACGCGCAAAACTCACTAAAATCATAGAAAATCGCCCTGGCACACAGCAGAGGGGGGCTGGCTCGAAATCATCATCATCACCACCAGAAGACGACCGAAGGGGTCCTCGACGCCCGAAAGGCATTCCTGAACATTCTCAGAAAAAACCCTAAATAATGTCATTTCTTCCTACGTCAATCACGGACTCTCTCCTTATGTCTCAGGCCAGCGGTAAAAGAAGTGAGTCCGGGCAGAACATGTGCCCCGAGAGGGCTCCGTCACTCTGCACTCGTTACGTCTAAGGTTTGTGCGCACAGAGTGTCGGAGGGCAAAAATGGCCTCGTATACGCTCCGTCACTTTCCGCTCCTTACCTCTCAGGTTAGCGCGCACAGAGTGTTGAAGTGGAAAAAATGCCACCAGAAGGGCTCCGTAAATTTCCATGCCTTATCTCTCAGGTTAGCGCGCACAGAGTTTCGGAGGGGAAGAATGTGCCCGGAGGCTTTCCGTCACTTCGCGCTCCTTACTTCCCAGGTTAGCGCGCACAGTGTCGGAGGGCAAAAATAGTCCCGGAGACGCTCCGTTACTTTTCGTTCCTTTACCTCTCGGCCTATCACGCACATAGTGTCGGAGGGCAGAAATGGTCCCGGAGACGCTCCGTTACTTTTCGCTCCTAACCTCTTGGCCTATCACGCACATAGTATTGGAGGGCAAAAATAGTCCCTGAGAATCTCCGTCACTTTGCGCTTCTTATCTCTCAGCCTATGGGAAATTGAGGGTCGGAGCTGAAAAACTTGGGAAAGGTGCTCAGCTAATCCTTGCTGCTGCTTCACCCTCCTCCTCCTCCTCCTTGCATGGAAGGTAAGGGGGAAACATCACCTCACAATTGTCGACGCCAGTAGCTTCTGCAGCGAGTTTCCTTCATACCTGAGAACATCATATGAGTCACAAGGGGAGGGAATCAACTTTTAATTGTCTGGTGGCGTGTCTGATCAATAGTTCCTCTTATAGCAGAGATAAGGGACGATATTTCCTAGGCGACATTCTCACCTAGAGCAATGAACCCACATCTGTGATGTGAGAAGGAGGTACGTACGGAAATGAAGGAGCGACTGATTGAGGGACCCAACAGGAGAAGGAGGAGGTACGGGAGCGAGCTAGCGAGCGATTGAGGGAGCGACCACGGTTCCCACACACACACACAAACACACACACATATCAGCGGACATTAATCGACACTAGAATGTGTCCGCAGAGAATTTCCTCCTATGCTTAGAGCATAGAGTCACTAAGTGATGGAAGACACTTTCATGCTAGGAGTAATGTCTAATCATTAATTTCTCAGATGCCAGAGGCAAGGAAGGATCTTTTTATTCTTGGGAGAGGGGTCACACTGCGACTTGGAGGTTATTGTTGATGATGATGATGATAGCCGCAAACAGTCTCCGTGATCAAATTCCTTCTCACCAGAGAGCGTAGTAATTACGACGGGGTACACACACAAACACACACACACACACACACACACACACACACACACACACACACACACACACACACACACACACATACACATACACACACATACACACACACACACACACACACACACACACACACACACACACACACACACACACACACACACATACACACACACACACACACACAGCTTTAAAGTTCGGTGTGAGTCCGAACATAATCTCTTCAAAACCCATTGTGGGTTTCGGTGGAGGAACCAGCCAGAACTCCGATGGACCATCGGAGATTGCTAGACTGGTTTTCCGCAAAAGAAGAGACGCGTAGCAATCTCTACATTCCTCCATGATGTGACGACTGACTGGCAGGCAGGAGGCGGATGTGGCTCTCTGGGTGTTAGAGGGCGCCAACAACACCATCAACATCATCATCAGGCCACAGCAAGGGACCAAAGCGCGTTTCTACCAAAACGCGTAAAACTCACTAAAATCACTGAAAATCGCCCTGGTACACAGCGGAGAGGGCTGGCTCCACATCATCATCATCACCACCAGAAAACGACCGGAGGGGTCCCATACGCCCAAAAGGCATTCCTAGACATTCTCAGAAAAAACTCTAAAAAATGTGTTATTTCCACGTCAACCACGGACTCTCTCCTTGCATCTCAGGCCAGCGGTCACAGGAGGGAGTCCGGGCGGGGCATTTGCCCCGAGAGGGCTCCGTCACTCTTCACTCGTTACGTCTCAGATTTGTGCGCACAGCTTGTCGTAGGGCAAAAATGGCCCCGGATAAGCTCCGTCACTTTCCGCTACTTACCTCTCAGGTCAGGGCGCACAGAGTGTCGGAGCGCAAAAATGCCACCAGAAGCGCTCCGTAAATCTGCGCTCCTTCCCTCTCAGGTTAGGGCGCACAGAGTGTCGGAGGGCAAAAATGGCCTCGGATACGCTCCGTCAATTTCCGAGCCTTACCTCTCAGGTTAGCGTGCGCAGAGTGTCGGAGTGCAAAAAAGCCACCAGAAGCGCTCCGAGAATTTGCGCTCCTTACCTCTCAGGTTAGTGCGCAAAGAGTGTCGGAGGGCAAAAATGGCCTCGGATGGGCTCCGTCACTTCCCGCTCCTTACCTTTCAGGTTAGCTCGCACATAGTGTCGGAGTGGAAAAATGCCGTCAATTTCCGCGCCTTATCTCTCAGGTCAGCGCGCACAGAGTGTCGGCGGGGGGGGGGGGGGGGGGGGGGGGGGGAATATGCCCGGAGGCTCTCCGTCACTTGCCGCTTCTGACTTCCCAGGTTAGCGCGCATTGAGTGTGGGAGCGCAAAAATGCCACCAGAAGCGCTCCGTAAATTTGCGCTCCTTACCTCTCAGGTTAGCGCGCACAGAGTGTCGGAGGGCAAAAACGGCCTGGGATGCGCTCCGTCACTTTCCGCTCCTTACCTCTCAGGAAAGTGCGCACAGAGTGTCGGAGTGCAAAATTGGCACCAGAAGCGTTCCATAAATTACCGTTACTTATCTCTTAGGTTAGCGCGCACAGAGTGTCGGAGGGCAAAAATGGGCCAGGAGCCGCTCTGTCACTTCGTTCTTCTCAGGTTAGCGCGCACAGAGTGTCGGAGGGCAAAAGTGGTCCCGGAAACACTCCGTTACTTTTCGCTTCTCTACTCTCGGCCTATCACGCACATAGTGTCGGAGGGCAAAAATGGTCCAGGAGACGCTCGTTACTTTTCGCTCCTTACCTCTTGGCCTATCACGCACATAGTCTCGGCGGGCAAAAATGGCCCCGGAGACGCTCCGTCACTTTGCGCTCCTTATCTCTCAGCCTATGGGACATTGAGGGTCGGAGCTGAAAAACAGGGTAAAGGTGCTCAGCTAACCCTTGCTGTTGCTGCACCCTCCTCCTCCTCCTTGCATGGAAGGTAAAGGGGAAACATCACCTCACAATTATCGACGCCAGTAGCTTCTGCAGCGAATTTCCTTCATACCTGAGAACATCATATGAGTCACAAGGGGAGGAAAACGACTTTTAATGCCTGGTGGCGTGTCTGATCAATATTTCCTCTTATAGCAGAGGTAATTGGGGCGACATTCTCACCTAGAGCAATGAACCCACATCTGTGATGTGAGGAAGAGGCACGTACGGAAAGGAAGGAGCGACTGAGTGAGGGACCCAACAGGAGGAGGAGGAAGAGGTACGGGAGGGAGCGAGCGAGCGAATGAGTTAGCGACCAATCTTCCCACACACACACACACAAACACACAAACATCCATCAGAGGACATTTATCGACACTTATATGTGTCCGCAGACAATTTCCTCCTATGCTGCGAGCATAGAGCCACCAAGTGAAGGAAGACACTTTCATGCTAGGAGTAATGTCTAATCATTAATTTCTCAGGTGCCAGAGGCAACGAAGGATCTTTTTATTGGGAGAGGGGGCACACTGCGACTTACGGGTGATTGTTGATGATGATGATGATAGTCGCAAACAGTCTTCGTGATCAAATTCCTTCTCACCAGAGAGCATAGTAATTACGACGGGACACACACACACAAACACACACACACAGACACACACACACACACACACACACACACACACACACACACACACACATACACACACACACAGCTTTGAAGTTCGGTGTGCCTCCGAAAATAATCTCTTCAAAACCCATTGTGAGTTTTGGTGGAGGAGCCAGCCAGAACTCCGATGGGCCATCGGAGATTGCTAAACTGGTTTTCCGCAAAAGAAGAGACCGTAGCAATCTCTACATTCCTCCATGAAGGACGATTGACTGGCAGGCATGAGGTGGAGGTGGCTCTCTAGGTGTTGGGGGGCGCCAACATCACCATCATCATCATCATCATCAGGCCACAGCAGGGGAGCAAAGCGCGTTTCCACCAAAACGCGTAAAACTCACTAAAATCATTGAAAATCGTCCTGGCACACATCGGAGAAGGGCTGGGTCGATATCATCATCATCACCACCAAAAGACGACAGGAGCGGTCTTAGACGCCCGAAAGGCATTCCTGGACATTCTCAGAAAAAACCCTAAAAAAATGTGTTATTCCTAAGTCAACCACGGACTCTCTCCTTGAGTCTCAGGCAAGCGGTCACAGGAGGGAGTCCGAGCGAGACATGTGCCCCGAGAGGGTTCCGTCACTCTACACTCGTTACGTCTCAGGTTAGCGCGCACCTAGTGTCGGAGGGCAGAAATGGTCCCGGAGACGCTCCGTTACTTTTCGCTCCTTACCTCCCGGCCTATTACGCATATAGTGTCGGAGGGCAAAAATAGTCACGGAGACGCTCTGTCACTTTGCGCTCCTTATCTCTCAGCCTATGGGACATTGTGGGTCGGAGCTGAAAAAACATGGCACAGGTGCTCAGCTAATCCTTGCTGCTGCTGCACCCTCTTCCTCCTCCTCCTTGCATGGAAGGTAAGGGGGAAACATCACTTCACCATTATCGACGCCCGTAGCTTCCGCAGTGATTTTCCTTCATACCTGAGAACATCATATGAGTCACAAGGGGAGGGAAACCACTTTCAAAGCCTGGTGGCGTCTCTGATCAATAGTTCCTCTTATAGCAGAGGTAAGGGACGATATTTTGGGGTGACATTCTCACCTAGAGCAATAAACCCCCATCTGTGATGTGAGGAGGAGGTACGTACGGAAAGGAAGGAGCGACTGAGTAAGGGACCCAACAGGAGGAGGAGGAGGAGGAGGTACGGGAGAGAGCGAGCGAGCGAGGGAGGGAGCGACCACGCTTCCAAGACACACCAACACACACACACACACACACACACACACACACACACACACACACACACACACACACACACACAAACACACACACACAGACACACACAGACACACACAGACACTGACACACACACACACACACACACACACACACACACACACACACACGCACACATATCAGCGGACATTTATCGACACTTATATGTGTCAGCAGAGAATTTCCTCCTCTGCTGAGAGCATAGAGTCAACAAGTGAAAGTGATGGAAGACACTTTCATGCAAGGAGTAGTGTCTGATCATTAATTTCTCAGATGCCAGAGGCAAGGAAGGATCTTTTTATTCTTGGGAGAGGGATCACACTGCGACTTGGGGGTGATTGTTGATGATGATGATGATAGCCGCAAACAGTCTCCGTGATCAAATACCTTCTCACCTTAGAGCATAGTAATTACAACGGGGGGCATACACTCACACACACCTTTAAAGTTCGGCGTGCCTACGAACATAATCTCTTCAAAACCCATTGTGGGTTTTGGTGGAGGAGCCAGCCAGAACTCTGATGGACCATCGGAGATTGCTAAACTTGTTTTCCGCAAAAGAAGAGACGCGTAGCAGTTTCTACATTCTTCCATGGTGGGAGGATTGACTGGCACGCAAGAGGCGGAGGTGGCTCTCTGGGTGTTGAGGGGCGCCAACAACACCATCATCATCATCATCATCAGGCCACCGCTGGGGAGCAAAGCGCGTTTCCACCAAAACGCGTAAAACTCACTGAAATCATTGAAAATCGCCCTGGCACACAGCTGAGGGGGCTGGCTCGAATTCATCATCATCATCACCAGAAGACGACCGGAGGGGTCCTAGACGCCCGAAAGGCATTCCTGGAAATTCTCAGTAAAACCACTAAAAAGTGTCAGTTATTCCTCCGTCATCCACGGACTCTCTCCTTGCGTCTCAGGCCAGCGGTCACAGGAGGGAGTCTGGCAAGACATGTGCCTTGCCCGAAAGGGCTCCGTCATTCTGCACTCGTTACGTCTCATGTTTGTGCGCACAGAGTGTCGGAGGGCAAAAATGGCCTTGAATACGCTCCGTCAATTTCCGCTCCTTACCTCTCAGTTTAACGCGCACAGAGTGTCGGAGCGCAAAAATGCCACCTGAACCGCTCCGTAAATTTGCGCTCTTACCTCTCAGGTTATCGAGCATAGAGTGTCGGAGGGCAAAAATGGCCTCGGATACGCTCCGTCACTTTTTGCTCCTTACCTCTCAGGTTAGAGCGCACAGAGTGTAGGAGGGCAAAAATGCCACCAGAAGCGCTCCATAAATTTCCGCGACTTATATCTTAGGTTAGCATGCACAGAGTGTCAGAGGGCAAAAATGGGCCAGGAGGCGCTCCGTCACTTCGCGCTCCTTACTTCTCAGGTTAGTGCGCACAGAGTGTCGGAGGGCAAAAATGGGAACGGAGACGCTCCGTTACCTTTCCCTCCTTACCTGTTGGACTATCATGCACATAGTGTCGGAGAGCAAAACTGGTCCCGTAGACTCTCCGTATTTTTCGGTCCTTACCTCTCGGCCTATCACGCATAAAGTGTTGGAGGGCAAAAATGGTCCCGGAAACGCTCAGTCACTCGGCGCTCCTAATATATCTAAGACTATAGGGCATTGAGGGTCGGAGCTGACAAAAATGGCAAAGGTGCTCAGCTAACCCTTGCTGCTGCTGCACCCTCCTTCTCCTCCTCCTTTCATGGAAGGTAAGGGGGAAACATTACCTTACAATTATCGACGCCAGTAGCTTCCGCAGCGAGTTTCCTTCATACCTGAGAACATCATATCAGTCACAAATTGTGGGAAACCACTTTTAATGCCTGGTGGCGTGTCTGATCAAAAGTTCCTCTTATAGTAGAGGTAAGGGACGATATTTTTGGGGAGACATTCTCACCTAGAGCAATGAACCCATATCTGTGATGTGAGGAGGATGTACGTACGGAAAGGAAGGAGCGACTGAGTGAGGGACCCAACAGTAGAAGGAGGAGGAGGTACGGGAGGGAGCGAGCGCGCAAGGGAGGGAGCGACCACGTTTCCCACACACACACTCACAGAAACACATCAGCGGACATTTATCGACACTATTATGTGTCCACAGGGAATTTCCTCCTATGCTGAGAGCATAGTCACCAAGTGATGGAAGACACTTTCATGCTAGGAGTAGTGTCTGATCATTAATTTCTCAGATGCCAGAGGCAAGGAAGGATCTTTTTATCCTTTGGAGAGGGGGCACACTGCGACTCGGGGGTGATTTTTGATGATGATGATGATGATTGCCGCAAACAGTCTCCGTGATCAAATTCCTTCTCACCAGAGAGCATAGTAATTACGACGGGACACACACACACACACACACACACACACACACACACACACACACACACACACACACACACACACACACACATACACACACACACACACACACACACACACACACACACACACACACACACACACACACACACACACACACACACAGCTTGAAAGTTCAATGTGCCTCCGAATATAATCTCTTCAAAACCCATTAAGGGGGTTTTAGTGGAGGAGCCAGCCAGAACTCCGATGGACCATCGGAGATTGCTAGACTGGTTTTCCGCAAAAGAAGAGACGCTTAGCAATCTCTACATTCCTCCATGATGGGACGACTGACTGGCAGGCAGGTGGCGGAGGTGGATCTCTGGGTGTTGGGGGGGCGCCAAAAATAACATCATCATCATCACCATCAGGCCAGCGCAGGGGAGGAAAGCACGTTTCCACCAAAACGCGTGAAACTCACTAAAATCATTGAAAATCTTCCTAGCACACAGCGGATGGGGCTGGCTCGACATCATCATCATCGACCGGAGGGGTCCTAGACTCCCGAAAGGCATTAATAGACATTCTCAGAAAAACCCCTAAAAATTGTCTAGGTTATTCCTCCGTCAACCACGGATTCTCTCCTTGCGTCTCAGGCCAGCGGTCACAGGAGGGAGTCCGGGCGAGACATGTCCCCCGAGAGGGCTCCGTCACTCTGCACTCGTTACGTTTCAGGTTTGTGCGCACAGTGTCGGAGGGCAAAAATGGCCTCGGATACGCTTCGTCACTGTCCGCTTCTTACCTCTCAGGTTAGGGTGCACAGGGTGTCGGAGCGCAGAAATACCACCAGAAGCGCTCCGTAAATCTGCGCTCCTTACCTCTCAGGTTAGCACGCACAGAGTGTCGGAGTGCAAATATGGCACAAGAAGCGCTCCGTAAATTTGCGCCCCTTACCTCTCAGGCTAGCGCGCACAGAGTGTCGGAGGGCAAAAATGGCTTAGGATGCGCTCCGTCACTTTCCGCTCCTTACCTCTCAGCTTAGAGTGCATAGAGTGTAGGAGTGCAAAAATGCCAACTAAGCGCTCCGTAAATTTCCGCGCCTTATATCTCAGGTTAGCGCGCACAGAGTGTCGGAGGGCAATAATGGGCCCGGAGCCACTACGTCACTTCGCGCTCTTTACTTTTCAGGCTAGCGCGCACAGAGTGTCGGAGGGCAAAAATGGTCCCGGACACGCTCCATCACTTTGCGCTCCTTATCTCTCAGCCTATGGGATATTGAGGGTCGGACCTAAAAAACATGGCAAAGGTGTTCAGCTAACCCTTGCTGCTGCTGCACCCTCTTCCTCCTACTCCTTGCAGGGAAGGTAAGGGGGAAACATCACCTCACAATTATCGAACCAGTGGCATCAGCAGCAAGTTTTCTTCATACCTGAGAACATCATATGAGTCACAAGGGAAGGGAAACCACTTTTAATGCCTTGTGGCGTGTCTGATCAATAGTTCCTATTATAGCAGAGGTAAGGAACGATATTTTTTAGGCTACATTCTCACCTAGAGCAATGAACCTACATCTGTGATGTGAGGAGGAGGTACGTACGGAAAGGAAGGAGCGACTGAGTGAGGGACCCAACAGGAGGAGGAGGAGGAGGTGAGGGAGGGAGCGACCACGGTTCCCACACACACACACACACACACACACACACACACACACACACACACACACACACACACATATCAGCAGACATTTATCGACACTACAATGTGTCCGCAGAGAATTTCCTCCTATGCTTAGAGCATAGAGTCACTAAGTGATGGAAGACACTTTCATCCTAGGAGTAATGTCAAATTCCTTCTCACCAGAGAGCGTAGTAATTACGACGGGGTACACGCACGCACACACACACACACACACACACACACACACACACACACACACACACACACACACACACACACATACACACACACACACACACACACACACACACACACACACACACACACACTCACACACACACACACACAAACACACACACACACACACAAACAGCTTTAAAGTTCGGTGTGCCTCCGAACATAATCTCCTCAAAACCCATTGTGGGTTTCCGTGGAGGAACCAGCCAGAACTCCGATGGACCATCGGAGATTGCTAGACTGGTTTTCCGGAAAAGAAGAGACCCGTAGCAATCTCTACATTCCTCCATGATGTGACGACTGACTGGCAGGCAGGAGGCGGATGTGGCTCTCTGGGTGTTGGGGGGCGTCAACAACACCATCAACATCATCAGGCCACCGCAAGGGAGCAAAGCGCGTTTCCACCAAAATGCGTAAAACCCACTAAAATCATTGAAAATCGCCCTGGTACACAGCGGAGGGGGCTGGCTCGACATCATCATCATCACCACCAGAAAACGACCGGAGGGGTCCTATACGCACGAAGGGCATTCCTGGACATTCTCAGAAAAACCTCTAAAATATGTGTTATTTCTCCGTCAACCACTGACTCTCTCCTTGCGTCTCAAGCCAGCGGTCACAGGAGGGAGTCCGGGCGGGGCATTTGCCCCGAGGGGGCTCCGTCACTCTTCACTGGTTACGTCTAAGGTTTGTGCGCACAGATTGTCGGAGGGCAAAAATGGCCTCGGTTACGCTTCGTCAGTTTCCGCTACCTACCTCTCAGGTCAGGGCGCACAGTGTCGGAGCGCAAAAATGCCACCAGAAGCGCTCCGTAAATCTGCGCTCCTTCCCTCTCAGGTTAGGGCGCACAGAGTGTCGGAGGGCAAAAGTGGCCTCGGATACGCTCCGTCACTTTCCGCGCCTTACCTCTCAGGTTAGCGCGCACAGGGTGTCGGAGTGCAAAAAAGCCACCAAAAGCTCTCCGAGAATTTGCGCTCCATACCTCTCAGGTTAGTGCGCAAAGAGTGTCGGAGGACAAAAATGGCCTCGGATGGGCTTCGTCACTTTCCGCTCCTTACCTTACAGGTTAGCTCGCTCAGAGTGTCGGAGGGGAAAAATGTGCCCGAGGCTCTCCGTCACTTCGCGCTCCTTACTTCCCAGGTTAGCGCGCACAGTGTGGGATGGCAAAAATAGTCTCGGAGACACTCCGTTACTTTTCGCTCCTTACCTCTCGGCCGATCACGCACATAGTGTCGGATGGCAAAAATGGTCCCGGAGACACTCCGTCAATTTGCGCTTCTTATCTCTCAGCCTATGGGAAATTGAGGGTCGGAGCTGAAAAACTTGGAAAAGGTGCTCAGCTAATCCTTGCTGCTGCTTCACCCTCCTCCTCCTCCTCCTCCTCCTCCTTGCATGGAAGGTAAGGGGGAAACATCACCTCACAATAATCGACGCCTGTAGCTTCTGCAGCGAGTTTCCTTCATACTTAAGAACATCATATGAGTCACAAAGGGACGGAAACCACTTTTAATGCCTGGTGGTGTATCTGATCAATAGTTCCTCTTATAGCAGAGGTGAGGGACGATATTTTTTAGGCGATATTCTCACCTAGAGCAATGAACCCACATCTGTGATGTCAGGAGGTACGTACGGAAAGGAAGGAGCGACTGAGTGAGGGACCCAACAGGAGGAGGAGGAGGAAGTACGGGAGGGAGCGAGCGAGCGAGGGAGGGAGCGACCACGGTTCCCACACATACATACGCACACACACACATATCAGCGGACATTTATCGACACTAAAATGTGTCCGCAGAGAATTTCCTCCTATGTTTAGAGCGTAGAGTCACTAAGTGATGGAAGACACTTTCATGCTAGGAGTAATGTCTGATCATTAATTTCTCAGATGCCAGAGGCAAGGAAGGATCTTTTTATTCTTGGGAGAGGGGGCACACTGCGACTTGGGGGTCATTGTTGATGATGATGGTGATAGCCCCAAACAGTCTCCGTGATCAAATTCCTTCTCACCAGAGAGCGTAGTAATTACGACGGGGTACACGCACACACACACACACACACACACACACACACACACACACACACACACACACACACACACACACACACACACACACACACACTCACACACACACAAACACAGCTTTAAAGTTCGGTGTGACTCCGAACATAATCTCCTCAAAACCCATTGTGTAATTCGGTGGAGGAAACAGCCAGAACTCCGATGGACCATCGGAGATTGCTAGACTGGTTTTCCGCAAAAGAAGAGACGCGTATCAATCTCTATATTCCTCCATGATGTGACGACTAACTGGCAGGCAGGAGACGGATGTGGCTCTCTGGGTGTTGGTGGGCACCAACAACACCATCAACATCATCATTAGGCCACCGCAAAGGAGCAAAGCGCGTTTCCACCAAAACGCGTAAAACCCACTAAAATCATTGAAAATCGCCCTGGTATACAGCGGAGGCCTCTGGCTCGACATCATCATCATCACCACCAGAAAACGACCAGAAGGGTCCTAGACGCACGAAAGGCATTCCTGGACATTCTCAGAAAAAACCCTAAAAAATGTGTTATTTCTCCGTCAACCACTGACTCTCTCCTTGCGTCTCAGGCCAGGGGTACAGGAGGGAGTCCGGGCGGGGCATTTGCCCCGAGAGGGCTCCGTCACTCTTCACTCGTTACGTCTCAGGTTTGTGCGCACAGATTGTCGGAGGGCAAAAATGGCCTCGGATACGCTCCGTCACTTTCCGCTACTTACCTCTAGGCCAGGGCGCACAGAGTGGCGGAGCGCAAAAATGCCAGCAGAAGCGCTCCGTAAATCTGCGCTCCTTCCCTCTCAGGTTAGGGCGCGCAGAGTGTCGGAGGGCAAAAATGGCCTAGGATACGCTCCGTCACTTTTTGCGCCGTACCTCTCATTTTAACGCGCACAGAGTGTCGGAGTGCAAAAAAGCCACCAGAAGCGCTACATGAATTTGCGCTCCTTACCTCTCAGGTTAGTACGCAAAGAGTGTCAGAGGACAAAAATGGCCTCGGATGGGCTCCATCACTTTCCGCTCCTTACCTTTCAGGTTAGCTCGCACAGAGTGTCGGAGTGGAAAAATGCCACCAGAAGCGGTCCGTAAATTTCCGCGCCTTATCTCTGAGGTTAGCGCGCACAGAGTGTTGGGGGGGGGGGGGGGGAAGGGGAATATGCTCTGAGGCTCTCCGTCACTTGGCGCTTCTTACTTCCCAGGTTAGCGCGACGAGAGTGTCGGAGGGCAAAAATGATCCCGTAGATGCTCCTTTACTTTTCGCTCCTTACCTCTCGGCCTATTTCGCACATTGTGTCGGAGGGCAAAAATGGTACCGGAGATACTTCATTACTTTTCGCTCCTTACCTCTCGGCCTATCACGCACATAGTGTCGGAGGGCAAAAATGTTCCCGAAGACGCTGCGTCACTTTGCGTTCCTTGTCTCTCAGCCTATGGGACATTGAGGGTCGGAGCTGAAAAACAGGGTAAAGGTGCTCAGCTAACCCTTGCTGCTGCTGCACCCTCCTCCTCTGCCTTGCATGGAACGTAAGGGGGAAACATCACCTCACAATTATCGACGTCAGTAGCTTCTGCAGCGAGTTTCCTTCATACCTGAGAACATCATATGAGTCACAAGGGTAGGAAAACGACTTTTAATGCCTGGTGGCGTGTCTGATCAATAGTTCCTCGTATAGCAGAGGTAAGGGACGATATTTTTGGGGTGACATTCTCACCTAGAGCAATGAACCCACATCTGTGATGTGAGGAGGAGGTACGTACGGAAAGGAAGGAGCGACTGAGTGAAGGACCCAACAGGAGGAGGAGGAAGAGGTACGGGAGGGATCGAGCGAGCGAATGAATTAGCGACCAATCTTCCCACACACACACACACACACAAACACACAAACATGCATTAGCGGACATTTATCGACACATATGTGTCCGCAGATAATTTCCTCCTATGATGCGAGCATAGAGTCACCAAGTGATGGAAGACACTTTCATGCTAGGAGTGTTTGATCATTAATTTCTCAGATGCCAGAGGCAACGAAGGATCTTTTTAATAGGAGAGGGGGCACTCTGCGACTTTGGGGTGATTGTTGATGATGATGATGATAGTCGAAAACAGTCTTCGTGATCAAATTTCTTCTCACCAGAGAGCATTGTAATTAAGACGGGACACACACACACACACACACACACACACACACACACACACACACACACACACACACACACACACACACACACACACAGCTTTAAAGTTCGGTGTGCCTCTTCAAAACCAATTGTGGGTTTTGGTGGAGGAGCCAGCCAGAACTCCGATGGACCATCGGAGATTGCTAAACTGGTTTTCCGCAAAAGAAGAGACCGTAGCAATCTCTACATTCCTCCATTAAGGACGATTGACTGGCAGGCATGAGGCGGAGGTGGCTCTCTGGGTGTTGGGGGGCGCCAACAACACCATCATCATCATCATCATCAGGCCACCGCAGGGGAGCAAAGCGCGTTTCCACCAAAACGCGTAAAACTCACTAAAATCATTGAAAATCGTCCTGGCACGCAGCGAAGGCTGGCTCGATATCATCATCATCACCACCAAAAGACGACCGGAGGGGTCCAAGACGCCCGAAAGGCATTCCTGGACATTCTCTGAAAAACCCCTAAAAAATGGCTGTTATTCCTAAGTCAACCACGGACTCTCTCCTTGAGTCTCAGGCCAGCGTTCACAGGAGGGAGTCCGGGCGAGACATGTGCCCAGAGAGATCTCCGTCACTCTGCACTCGTTACGTCTCAGGTTTGTGCGCACAGAGTGTCAGAGGGCAAACATGGCCTCGGATACGCTCCGTCACTGTCCGATCCTTACCTCTCAGGTTAGCGCGCACAGAGATTCGGAGCGCAAAAATGCAACTAGAAGTGCTCCGTAAATCTGCGCTCGTTACCTTTCAGGTTAGCGCGCACAGAGTGTCGGAGAGCAAAAATGGCCTCGGATACGCTCCGTCACTTTCCGCTCCTTACCTCTCAGGTTAGCGCACACAGAGTGTCGGCGTGCAAATATGCCACCAGAAGCGCTCCGTAAATTTGCGCTCCTTACCCCTCAGGTTAGCGCGCACAGAGTGTCGGAGGGCAAAAATGGCCTCGGATGCGCTTCATCACTTTCTGCTCCTTACCTCTCAGGTTAGCGGGCACAATTTCGAAAATGCCACCAGAAGCGCTCCGTAAACTGGTGCGAAAATGCCACCATAAGCGCTCCGTAAACTTCCGCGACTTCTCTCTGAGGTTAGCGCACACCTAGTGTCGGAGGGTAAAAATGGTCCCGGAGACGCTCCGTTACTTTTCGCTCCTTACCTCTCGGCCTATCACGCACATAGTGTCGGAGGGCAAAAATAGTCACGGAGACGCTCTGTCACTTTACGCTCCTTATCTCTCAGCCCATGGGACATTGTGGGTCGGAGCTGAAAAAACATGGCAATGGTGCTCAGCTAACCCTTGCTGCTGCTGCACCCTCTTCGTCCTCCTCCTTGCATGGAAGGTAAGGGGGAGACATCACATCACCATTATCGACGCCTGTAGCTTCCGCAGTGATTTTCCTTCATACCTGAGAACATCATATGAGTCACAAGGGGAGGGAAACCACTTTTAATGCCTGGTAGCGTCTCTGATCAATAGTTCCACTTATAGCAGAGGTAAGGGACGATATTTTGGGATGACATTCTCACCTAGAGCAATGAACCCACATCTGTGATGTGAGGAGGAGGTACGTACGGAAAGGAAGGAGCGACTGAGTAAGGGACCCAACAGGAGGAGGAGGAGTTACGGGAGGGAGCGAGCGAGCGAGGGAGGGAGCGACCACGCTTCCAAGACACACCAACACACACACACACACACACACACACACACAAACAAACATACACACACACACACACACACACACACACACACACACACACACACACACACACACACACACACACACACACACACATCAGCGGACATTTATCGAAAATTATATGTGTCAGCAGAGAATTTCCTCCTATGCTGAGCGCATAGAGTCACCAAGTGATGGAAGACACTTTCATGCTAGAAGTAGTGTCTGATCATTAATTTTTCAGATGCCAGAGGCAAGGAAGGATCTTTTTATTCTTGGGAGAGGGGGCACACTGTGACTTGGGGGTGATTTTTGATGATGATGATGATAGCCGCAATCAGTCTCCGTGATCAAATTCCTTCTCACCTTAGAGCATAGTAATTACGACGGGGGGCATATACTCACACACACAGCTTTAAAGTTCGGCGTGCGTCCGAACATAATCTCTTCAAAACCCATTGTGGGTTTTGGTGGAAGAGCCAGCCAGAACTCCGATGGACCATCGGAGATTGCTAAATTTGTTTTCCGCAAAAGAAGAGACGCGTAGCAATATCTACATTCCTCCATGATGGGACGACTGAATGGCACACAAGAGGCGGAGGTGGCTCTCTGGGTGTTGGGGGCGCCAAGAACACCATCATCATCATCATCATCAGGCCACTACTGGGGAGCAAATCGCGTTTCCACCAAAACGCGTAAAACTCACTGAAATCATTGAAAATCGCCCTGGCACACAGCTGAGGGTGCTGGCTCGACATCATCATCATCAACACCGGAAGACGACCGGAGGGGTCCTAGACGCCCGAAAGGCTATCCTGGAAATTCTCAGAAAAACCACTAAAAAATGTCTGTTATTCCTCCGTCAACCACGGACTCTCTCCTTGCGTCTCAGGGCAGCGGTCACAGGAGGGAGTCTGGCAAGACATGTGCCCCGAGAGGGCTCCGTCACTCTACACTCGTTACGTCTCAGGTTTGTGCGCACAGTGTCTCGAAGGGCAAAAATGGCCTTGAATACGCTCCGTCAATTTCCGCTACTTACCTCTCAGTTTAGCGCGCACAGAGTGTCGGAGCGCAAAAATGCCACAAGAAGCGCTCCGTAAATCTGCGCTCCTTACCTCTCAGGTTATCGCGCACAAATTGTCGGAGAGCAAAAATGGCCTCGGATACGCTCCGTCACTTTTGGCTCCTTACCTCTCAGGTTAGAGCGCACAAAGTGTAGGAGGGCAAAAATGCCACCTGAACCGCTCCGTAAATTTGCGCTCCTTACCTCTCAGGTTAGCGCGCACTGAGTGTCGGAGGGCAAAAATGGCCTCGGATACGCTCCGTCACTTTCCGCTCCTTACCTCTCAGGTTAGTGCGCACAGAATGTCGGAGTGCAAAAATGCCACCAGAAGCTCTCCGTAAATATCCGCGACTTATCTCTTAGGTTAGCGCGCACAAAGTGTCGGATGGCAAAAATGGACCAGGTGGCGCTCCGTAACTTCGCGCTCCTTACTTCTCAGGTTAGCGCGCATAGAGTGTCGGAGGGCAAAAATGGGCCCGGAGACGCTCCGTTACTTTTCGCTCCTTACCTCTCGGCCTATCACGCATATAGTGTCGGAGGGCAAAAATGGTCCCGGAGACGCTTCATTACTTTTCGCTCTTTACCTCTCAGCCTATCACGAACATAGTGTCGGAGGGCAAAAATGGTCCCGTAGACTCTGTGTTTTTCGGTCCTTACCTCTCGGCTTATCACGCATATAGTGTTGGAGGGCAAAAATGGTCCCGCAAACGCTCAGTCACTTTGCGCTCCTAATATATCTAAGACTATAGGGCATTGAGGGTCGGAGCTGAAAAACATGGCAAAGGTGCTCAGCTAATCCTTGCTACTGCTGCACCATCCTCCTCCTCTTCCTTGCATGGAAGGTAAGGGAGAAACATCACCTCACACCTATCTACGCCAGTAGCTTCCGCAGCGAGTTTCCTTCATACCTGAGAACATCATATGAGTCACAAGGGGAGGGAAACCACTTTTCATGCAAGGTGGCGCGTCTGATCAATAGTTCCTCTTATAGCAGAGGTAAGGGACGATATTTTTGGGGCGACATTCTCACCTAGAGCAATGAACACTTATCTGTGATGTGAGGAGGAGGTACGTACGGAAAGGAAGGAGCGAATGAGTGAGGGACCTAACAGGAGGAGGAGGAGGAGGTAAGGGAGGGAGCGAGCGAGCAAGGTAGAGAGCGACCACGCTTCCCACACACACACACACACACACACACACACACACACTTCATCGGATATTTATCGACACTAATATGTGTCCGCTGAGAATTTCCTTCTATGCTTAGCGCATAGAGTCATCAAGTGATGGAAGACATTTTCATGCTAGGAGTAGTGTCTGATCATTAATTTCTCAGATACCAGAGGCAAGGAAGGATCTTTTTATTCTTGGGAGAGGGGGCACACTGCGACTTGGGGGTGATTGTTGATGATAATGATAAGAGCAGCAAACAGTCTCCGTGATCAAATTCCTTCTCACCAGAGAGCATAGTAATTACGATGGAACACACACACACACACACACACACACACACACACACACACACACACACACACCTATACAGCTTTAAAGTTCGGTGTGCCTCCGAACATTATCTCTTCAAAACCCATTGTGGGTTTTGGTGGAGGGGCCAGCCAGAACTCCGATGGACCATCGGATATTGCTAGACTGGTTTTCCGCAAAAGAAGAGACGCGTAGTAATCTCTACATTCCTCCATGATGGGACGACTGACTGGCAGCCAGGAGGCGGAGGTAGCTCTCTGGGTGTTGGGGGGAGCCAATAACACCATCATCATCATCATCATCAGTCCTCCGCAGGGGACCAAAGCGCGTTTCCACGAAAACGCGGAAAACTGACTAAAATCATTGAAAATCGCCCTGGCTCCTAGCGGAGGGGGCTGGCTCGACATCATCATAATCACCCCCGAAACGACCGGGGGGGTCCAACCCCAAACATCCAAATTCTCAAAAAACCCAAAAAATTTTTTTTCCTCCGTCCCACCCCCCTTTGCCCCAACCACGGGAATCCCCAAAAAAGGTCCCAAAAGGGCTCCTCACCTCACTTTCGTTCATTTTGGGCCACGGTGTCGGGGGGCAAAAACCTTTAATCCTCCGTCATTTCCGTTTCTTCCTCTCATTTACCCACAGATGTGGGAGGAAAAAAACCCGAACGCCCGTTCTCCCCCTTTACCCTAGTTAGCCAAGATTGGGAACAAAAATCCCGAAGCCCCTATTTTTCCTCCTTACCCCGGGTTCCGCACAATGGGGGGCAAAAATCCACCACCCTCCAAAAATTTCCCTCCTTACCCCGGAGCGGCCAGATGTCGGGGGGCAAAAATGGTCAACCCTCCGTATTTTTGCCCTTTACCTCCGGTTATCGCCAAATGTCGGACAAAAATTCCCAAACCCCGTTTTTTCCTTTACCCCGGTACCCCCAAAATTGTCGGGGCCAAAAATGCCCCAAAAGCCCCCCCAAAAATTTCGCCCTTACTCTCGGTTAGGGCCTGAGGTCGGGGGAAAAAGGGGGGCCCCGCCCTTCTTTTCCTCCTTACCCCCTTCAAAATTTGGGGGCAAAAATTCCCAGCCTTCCCCCCTTTTCCTTCATACCAGAACTCATAGATCACAAGGGGGGGGAAACCACTTTTATCGGGGGCCTCTGTCAATATTCCTCTTATAGCAAGGGAAGGGGGGATATTTTTTGGGGGCATTCCCCTAAAATAACACATTTTTATTGAAGGGGGTACGTACGGGAAAGGGAAGGGCGATGATGGGACCAAAAAGGAGGAGGGGAAAAGGGGGGGACGACGAGCAAGGAGGAGGACCACCCCCCCCCCCCCCCCCCACACACACACACACCACGGAATTTATCACACTAAAATTGTCCCCAGAATTTTCCCCTATCTAGGCATAATCACCCAATATGGAAACCTTTTACTAGATTGTCTTCAAATTTCTCAAACCAACAAGGGAAAGGTCTTTTATTCTTAAGGGGGGACACTGCACTTGGGGGGATTGTTTTTGTAAAATAAAACCAAAAAATCTCCTACAAATTTTTTTCACCAAGAGCAAAAATTACGTAACCCCCAACAAAAAACAACACACAAAACAAAAACACACACACACCACACACACACACCACCCATACCCTTTAAAGTTCGGGGGCCCCCCACATAAATTTTTCAAAACCCATTTTTTTGGGGGGCCGCCAAACTCCCCATGGCCATCAAATTGCTAAGGTTTTCCCAAAAAAAACCGTAGAATCTCTACATTCCTCCATATGGGGCAGACTGGGAGCCCGGGGGCGGGGGTGCTCTCTGGGGGTTTGGGGGGGCCCAAAACCCACATTCATCATCTCACCCCGCAGGGACAAACGCTTTTTCCACAAAACCGAAAACTGCTAAAAAAATTGAAAAACCCCTCCCAGCGAGGGGCTGGCTCGACATCATCATCATCACCACCAGAAGACGACCGGAGGGGTCCAAGACGCCCGAAAGGCATTCCTGGACATTCTCAGAAAAGCCGCTAAAAAACGTCTGTTATTCCTCCGTCAACCACGGACTCTCTCCTTCCGTCTCAGGCCAGCGGTCACAGGAGGGAGTCCGGGCGGGCGCGACAATGCCCCGAGAGGGCTCCGTCACTCTGCACTCGTTACGTCTCAGGTTTGTGCGCACAGAGTGTCGGAGGGCAGAAATGGCCTCGGATACGCTCCGTCACTTTCCGCTCCTTACCTCTCAGTTAGCGCGCACAGAGTGTCCGGAGGGCAAAAATGGCCTCGATACGCTCCGTCACTTTCCGCTCCTTACCTCTCAGGTTAGCGCGCACAGAGTGTCCGGAGCGCAAAAATGCCACCAGAAGCGCTCCGTAAATTTGCGCTCCTTACCTCTCAGGTTAGCGCGCACAGAGTGTCGGAGGGCAGAAATGGACTCGGATACAATCCGTCACTTTCCGCTCCTTACCTCTCAGGTTAGCTTGCACAGAGTGTCGGAGGGCAAAAATGGCCTCGGATACAATCCGTCACTTTCCGCTCCTTACCTCTCAGGTTAGCGGCGCACAGAGTGTCGGAGTGCAAAAATGCCACCAGAAGCGCTCCGTAAATCTGCGCTCCTTACCTCTCAGGTTAGCGCGCACAGAGTGTCGGAAGGCAAAAATGGGCCCGGACACGCTCCTTACTTTTCGCTCCTTACCTCTCGGCCTATCACGCACATAGTGTCGGAGGGCAAAAATGGTCCCGGAGACGCTCCGTTACTTTTCGCTCCTTACCTCTCGGCGTATCACGCACATAGTGTCGGAGGCCAAAAATGGTCCCGGAGACGCTCCGTCACTTTGCGCTCCTTATTTCCTCAATCCTATGGGATATTGAGGGTCGGAGCTGAAGAACATGGCAAAGGTGCTCAGCTTACCCTTCCTGCTGCTGCACCCTCACTAAAACTCACTAAAATCATTGAAAATCGCCTGGAACACAGGCGGAGGGGTCTGGCTCGACATCATCATCACCACCAGAAGACGACCGACGGTCTGAGACGCCCGAAAGGCATTCCTGGACATTCTCAGAAAAACCGCTAAAAAATGTTTGTTATTTCTTTGTCAACCACGGACTCTCTCCTTGCGTCTCAGGCCAGCGGTCACAGGAGGGACTCCGGCGCGAAATGTGCCCCGAGAGGGCTCCGTCACTCTGCACTCGTTACGTGTCAAGTATGTGTACCTCTCAGGTTAGCGCGCACAGAGTATCGTAAGGCAAAAAAATGGCCTCGGATACGCTCCGTCACTTTCCGCTCCTTACCTCTCAGGTTAGCGCGCACAGAGTGTCGGAGCGCAAAAATGCCACCAGAAGCGCTCCGTAAATTTGCGCTCCTTACCTCTCAGGTTAGCGCGCACAGAGTGTCGGAGGGCAAAAATGGCCTCGGATACGCTCCGTCACTTTCCGCTCCTTACCTCTCAGGTTAGTGCGCACAGAGTGTCGGAGTGCAAAAATTGGCACCAGAAGCGTTCCGTAAATTACCGGGACTTATCTCTTAGGTTAGCGCGCACAGAGTGTCGGAGGGCAAAAATGGGCCAGGAGCCGCTCTGTCACTTCGTTCTTCTCAGGTTGGCGCGCACAGAGTGTCGAGGGCAAAAATGGTCCCGGAGACGCTCCGTTACTTTTCGCTCCTTACCTCTCGGCCTATCACGCACATAGTGTCGGAAGGCAAAAATGGTCCCGGAGACGCTCCGTTACTTTTCGCTCCTTACCTCTCGGCCTATCACGCACATAGTGTCGGAGGGCAAAAATGGTCCCGGAGACGCTCCGTCACTTTGCGCTCCTTATCTCTCAGCCTATGGGATATTGAGGTCGGAGATGAAAAAATGGCAAAGGTGCTCGGCTAACCCTTGATGCTGCTGCACCCTCCTCCTCCTCCTCCTTGCATGGAAGGTAAGGGGGAAACATCACAATCACAATATTAACAAATCAAAAATCGTCGCCCATTAGCTTCCGCAGCGAGTTATCTTCATAACCAGAGAAACATGAATATGAGTCACAAGCGAGGGAAAATCCCTTTTAATGCATTGCGGCGTGTCTGATCAATAGTTTCACTTATAGTAGAGGTAAGGGATGATATTTTTTCGGGCGACATTCTCACCTAGGGGAATGAACCCAAATCTGTGATGTGAGGAGGAGGTACGTACGGAAAGGATGAAGCGACTGAGTGAGGGACCCAACAGGAGGAGGAGGAGGTACGGAGGGAGCGAGCGAGCTAGTGAGGGATCGACAACGGTTCCACACACACACACACCACACACACACACACACAACACACACACCACACACACACACACAACACAAAACACCACACACACATCACCTGGACATTTACGACACTAATATGTGTCAGCAGAGAGTTTCCTCCTAGCGAGAGCATAGAGTCACCAAGTGATGTAAGACACTTTCATGCTAGGAGCAGTGTCTGATCACTAAATTTCATCAAGATGCCATAAGCAAGGAAGGATCTTTTTACTCTTGGGAAAGGGGCACAATGCGACATGGGGGTGATTGTTGATGATGATGAGATAGCCGCAAACAGTTTCCGTGATAAATTACTTTTCACCAGAGAGCATAGTAATTACGACGGGGGACACAGACACAAGCATACACAACACACACACACACACACACACACACCTATACAGCTTTAAAGTTCGGTGTGCCTCCGAACATAATCTCTTCAAAACACATTGTGGTTTCAGTGAAGGAGCCAGCCAGAACTCCGATGGACCATCGAAGACTTGCTAGAACTGTTTTCCTCAAAGAAGAGACGCGTAGCAATCTCTACATTTCCCATGATGGGACGACTGACTGGCAGCCAGGAGGCGGAGGTAGCTCTCTGGTGTTGGGGGGAGCCAATAACACCATCATCATCATCATCATTCAGTCCTCCGCAAGGGACCAAAGCGCGTTTATCCCCAACGAAAACGCGGAAAACTGACTAAAAATCATTGAAAATCGCCCTGCTCCTAGCGAGGGGCTGGCTCGACATCATCATAATCACCACCAGAAGCGAACCGGAGGCGTCCAAGATTTCCCTAAAGATATTTCCCAGACATTCCCGAAAAGCCGCTAAAAAACGTCTGTTATTCCTCCGTCAACCACGGACTCTCTCCTCCGTCTCAGGCACGTCACAGGAGGAGTCCGGGCGCGACCAATGCCCCGAGAGGGCTCCGTCACTCTGCACTAGTTCCGTCTCGGTTTGTGTGCACAGAGTATCGGAGGGCAGAAATGGCCTCGGATACGCTCCGTCACTTTCCGCTCTTTACCTCTCAGGTTAGCGCGCACAGAGTGTCGAAGGCAAAAATGGCCTCGGATACAATCCGTCACTTTCCGCTCCTTACCTCTCAGGTTAGCGCGCACAGATGTCGGAGCGCAAAAATGCCACCAGAAGCGCTCCGTAAATTTGCGCTCCTTACCTCTCAGGATAGCGCGCACAGAGTGTCGGAGGGCAGAAATGGACTCGGATACAATCCGTCACTTTCCGCTCCTTACCTCTCAGGAAAGTGCGCACAGAGTGTCGAGGGCAAAAATGGCCTCGGATACAATCCGTCACTTTCCGCTCCTTACCACTCAGTTAGCGCGCACAGAGTGTCGGAGGGCAAAAATGGTCCCGGAGACGCTCCGTTACTTTTCGCTCCTTACCTCTCAGGTTAGCGCGCACAGAGTGTCGGAAGGCAAAAATGGGCCCGGACACGCTCCGTTACTTTTCGCTCCTTACCTCTCGGCCTATCACGCACATAGTGTCGGAGGCCAAAAATGGTCCCGGAGACGCTCCGTTACTTTTCGCTCCTTACCTCTCGGCGTATCACGCACATAGTGTCGGAGGCCAAAAATGGTCCCGGAGACGCTCCGTCACTTTGCGCTCCTTATCTCTCAGCCTATGGGATATTGAGGTCGGAGCTGAAAAGAACATGGCAAAGGTGCTCAGCTTACCCTTCCTGCTGCTGCACCCTCACTAAAACTCACTAAAATCATTGAAAATCGCCTGGAACACAGGCGGAGGGGTCTGGCTCGACATCATCATCATCACCACCAGAAGACGACCGGACGGGTCCTAGACGCCCGAAAGGCATTCCTGGACATTCTCAGAAAAGCCGCTAAAAAACGTCTGTTATTCCTCCGTCAACCACGGACTCTCTCCTTCCGTCTCAGGCCAGCGGTCACAGGAGGGAGTCCGGGCGCGACAAGTGCCCCGAGAGGGCTCCGTCACTCTGCACTCGTTCCGTCTCAGGTTTGTGTGCACAGAGTATCGGAGGGCAGAAATGGCCTCGGATACGCTCCGTCACTTTCCGCTCTTTACCTCTCAGGTTAGCGCGCACAGAGTGTCGAAGGGCAAAAATGGCCTCGGATACACTTCGTCACTTTCCGCTCCTTACCTCTCAGGTTAGCGCGCACAGAGTGTCGGAGCGCAAAAATGCCACCAGAAGCGCTCCGTAAATTTGCGCTCCTTACCTCTCAGGATAGCGCGCACAGAGTGTCGGAGGGCAGAAATGGACTCGGATACAATCCGTCACTTTCCGCTCCTTACCTCTCAGGTTAGCTTGCACAGAGTGTCGGAGGGCAAAAATGGCCTCGGATACAATCCGTCACTTTCCGCTCCTTACCTCTCAGGTTAGCGCGCACAGAGTGTCGGAGTGCAAAAATGTCACCAGAAGCGATCCGTAAATTTCTGTGCCTTATCTCTCATGTTAGCGCGCACAGAGTGTCGGAAGGCAAAAATGGGCCCGGACACGCTCCGTTACTTTTCGCTCCTTACCTCTCGGCCTATCACGCACATAGTGTCGGAGGGCAAAAATGGTCCCGGAGACGCTCCGTTACTTTTCGCTCCTTACCTCTCGGCGTATCACGCACATAGTGTCGGAGGCCAAAAATGGTCCCGGAGACGCTCCGTCACTTTGCGCTCCTTATTTCTCAGCCTATGGGATATTGAGGGTCGGAGCTGAAGAACATGGCAAAGGTGCTCAGCTTACCCTTCCTGCTGCTGCACCCTCACTAAAACTCACTAAAATCATTGAAAATCGCCCTGGAACACAGCGGAGGGGTCTGGCTCGACATCATCATCACCACCAGAAGACGACCGGACGGGTCCTAGACGCCCGAAAGGCATTCCTGGACATTCTCAGAAAAACCGCTAAAAAATGTTTGTTATTTCTTTGTCAACCACGGACTCTCTCCTTGCGTCTCAGGCCAGCGGTCACAGGAGGGACTCCGGGCGCGAAATGTGCCCCGAGAGGGCTCCGTCACTCTGCACTCGTTACGTGTCAAGTATGTGTACCTCTCAGGTTAGCGCGCACAGAGTATCGTAAGGCAAAAATGGCCTCGGATACGCTCCGTCACTTTCCGCTCCTTACCTCTCAGGTTAGCGCGCACAGAGTGTCGGAGCGCAAAAATGCCACCAGAAGCGCTCCGTAAATTTGCGCTCCTTACCTCTCAGGTTAGCGCGCACAGAGTGTCGGAGGGCAAAAACGGCCTGGGATGCGCTCCGTCACTTTCCGCTCCTTACCTCTCAGGAAAGTGCGCACAGAGTGTCGGAGTGCAAAATCTGGCACCAGAAGCGTTCCGTAAATTACCGGGACTTATCTCTTAGGTTAGCGCGCACAGAGTGTCGGAGGGCAAAAATGGGCCAGGAGCCGCTCTGTCACTTCGTTCTTCTCAGGTTGGCGCGCACAGAGTGTCGGAGGGCAAAAATGGTCCCGGAAACACTCCGTTACTTTTCGCTTCTTTACTCTCGGCCTATCAAGCACATAGTGTCGGAGGGCAAAAATGGTCCAGGAGAAGCTCGTTACTTTTCGCTCCTTACCTCTTGGCCTATCACGCACATAGTCTCGGCGGGCAAAAATGGTCCCGGAGACGCTCCGTCACTTTGCGCTCCTTATCTCTCAGCCTATGGGATATTGAGGGTCGGAGATGAAAAAATGGCAAAGGTGCTCAGCTAACCCTTGATGCTGCTGCACCCTCCTCCTCCTCCTCCTTGCATGGAAGGTAAGGGGGAAACATCACATCACAATTATCGTCGCCAGGAGCTTCCGCAGCGAGTTTCCTTCATACCTGAGAACATGATATGAGTCACAAGGCGAGGGAAATCACTTTTAATGCCTGGCGGCGTGTCTGATCAATAGTTTCACTTATAGTAGAGGTAAGGGATGATATTTTTCGGGCGACATTCTCACCTAGGGGAATGAACCCAAATCTGTGATGTGAGGAGGAGGTACGTACGGAAAGGATGAAGCGACTGAGTGAGGGACCCAACAGGAGGAGGAGGAGGAGGTACGGGAGGGAGCGAGCGAGCTAGTGAGGGATCGACAACGGTTCCCACACACACACACACACACACACACACACACACACACACACACACACACACACACAAAAACACCACACACACATCACCGGACATTTATCGACACTAATATGTGTCAGCAGAGAGTTTCCTCCTATGCTGAGAGCATAGAGTCACCAAGTGATGTAAGACACTTTCATGCTAGGAGCAGTGTCTGATCATTAATTTCTCAGATGCCAGAGGCAAGGAAGGATCTTTTTACTCTTGGGAAAGGGGGCACAATGCGACATGGGGGTGATTGTTGATGATGATGATGATAGCCGCAAACAGTTTCCGTGATGAAATTACTTTTCACCAGAGAGCATAGTAATTACGACGGGGGACACAGACACAAGCATACACACACACACACACACACACACACAACTTTAAAGTTTGTTGTGCCTCCGAACATAATCTCTTCAAAACACATTGTGGGTTTCAGTGAAGGAGCCAGCCAGAACTCCGATGGACCATCGAAGATTGCTAGACTGGTTTTCCTCAAAAGAAGAGACGCGTAGCAATCTCTACATTTCCCCATGATGGGACGACTGACTGGCAGGCAGGAGACTGAAGTGGCTCTCTGGGTGTTGGGAGGTGGCAACAACACCATCATCATCATCATCATCAGGCCACCGCAGTGGAGCAAAGCGCGTTTCCACCAAACCGCGAAAAACTCACTAAAATCATTTAAAATCGCCCAGGCACACATCGGAGGGGGCTGGGTCGACATCATCATCATCACCACCAGAAGACGACCGGAGAGGTCCTAGACTCCCGAAAGGCAATCCTGGACATTCTCAGAAAAACCTCAAAAGAATGTCTCCGTCCACCTCTGTCAACCACAGGAGGGAGTCCGGGCGCGAAAGGTGCCCCAATAGGGCTCCCTCACTCTGCACTCGTTACGTGTCAGGTTTGTGCGCACAGAGTGTCCGAGGGCAGAAATGTCCTCGGATCCTCTCTGTCACTTTCCGCTTCTTTCCTCTCAGGTTAGCGCGCACAGAGTGTCGGAGGGCAAAAATGGCCTCGGATACGGTCCGTCACTTTCCGCTCCTTACCTCTTAGGTCAGCGAGCAAAGAGTGTCGGATTACATAAATGCCACCAGAAGCGCTCGGTAAATTTCCGCGACTTATCTCTTAGGTTAGCGCGCACAGAGTGTCGGAGGGCATAAATGGGGCAGGCCCAGCTCCGTCACTTCGCGCTCCTTACTTCTCAGGTTAGCGTGCACAGAGTGTCGGAGGGCAAAAATGGTCCGGGAAATGCTCCGTTACTTTTTGCTCCTTACCTCTCGGCCTATCATGCACATAGTGTCGGAGGGCAAAAATGGTCCCGGAGACCCTCCGTTAATTTTCGCTCCTCACCTCTCGGGCTATCACGCACATAGTGTCGGAGGGCAAAAATGGTCCCGGAGACGCTCCGTCACTTTGCGCTTCTTATCTCTCAGGCTATGGGACATTGAGGGTCGGAGCTGAAAAACATGGTAAAGGTGCTCAGCTAACCCTTGCTGCTGCTGCACCCTCCTCCACCTCTTCCTTGCATGGAAAGTAAGGGGGAAACATCACCTCACAATTATCGACGCCAGTCGCTTCCGCAGCGAGTTTCCTTCATACCTGAGAACATCATATGAGTCACAAGGGGAAGGAAACCACTTTTAATGCCTGGTGGCGTGTCTGATCAATAGTTCCTCTTATAGCAGAGGTAAGGGACGATATTTTGTGGCGACATTCTCACCTAGAGGAATCAACCCACATTTGTGATGTGAGGAGGATGTACGTACGGAAAGGAAGGATCGACTGAGTGAGTGATCCAACAGGAGGAGGAGGAGGAGGAGGAGGTACGGGAGTGAGCGAACGAGCGAATGAGTGAGTGACCACGATTCCCCCCCCCCCCCCCACACACACACACCAGCGGACATTTATCGACACTTATATTTGTACGTAGAGAATTTCCTCCTATTCTGAGAGCATAGAGTCACCAATTAATGGAAGACACTCTAATGCTAGGAGTAGTGTCTAATCATTAATTTCTCAGATGCCAGAGGCAAGGAAGGATCTATTTATTCTTGGGAGAGGGGGCACACTGCGACTTGGGGGTGATTACTGATTATGGTGATGATAGTCGAAAACAGTCTCCGTGATCAAATTCCTTCTCACCAGAGAGCATAGGAATTACGACTGGACACACACACACACACACACACACACACACACACACACACACACACACACACACAATTTTAAAGTTCGGTGTGCCTCCGAGCATAATGTCTTCAAAACCCATGGTGGGTTTTTGTGAAGGAGCCAGCCAGAACTACGATGGCCAATCGGAGATTGCTAGACTGGTTTTCCTCAAAAGAAGAGACGCGTAGCAATCTCTACATTCCTCCATGATGGGACGACTGACTGGCAGGCAGGAGGCGGAGGTGGCTCTCTGGGTGTTGGGGGGAGTCAACAACCCCAACATAATCATCATCATCAAGCCACCGCAGTGGAGCAAATCGCTTTTCCACCAAAACGCGTAAAACTCGCTAAAATCATTGAAAATCACACTGGCACACAGCGGAGGGGGCTGTCTCGACATCATCATCATCACCACCAGAAGACGACCGGAGTGGTCCTAGACTCCCGAAAGGCAATCCTGGACATTCTCAGAAAAACCCCTAATAGATGTCTCCGTCAACCTCCGTCAACCACGGACTCTCTCCTTGAGTCTCAGGCCAGTGGTCACAGGAGGGAGTCAAGGCTCGAAATGTGCCCCTAGAGTGCTCCGTTACTCTGCACTCGTTACGTCTCAGGTTTTTCCGCACAGAGTGTCGGAGGGCAAAAATGGCCTTGAATACGCTCCGTCGGAGGGTAGAGAGTCGGAGCTGAAAAAATGGCAAAGGTGCTCAGCTAACCATTGCTGCTGCTGCACCCTCCTCCTCCTCCTCCTTGCATGGAAGTTAAAGGGGAAACATCACTTCACAATTATCGACGCCAGTAGCTTCCGCAGCGAGTTTCCTTAATACCTGAGAACATCATATGAGTCACAAATGAGGGAAACCATTTTTTATGCCTGGCGGCGTGTCTGATCAATAGTTCCACTTACAGCAGAGGTAGGGGACGATATTTTTCGCGCGACATTCTCACCTAGAGGAATAATCCCACATCTGTGATGTAAGGAGGAGGTACGTACGGAAAGGATGGAGCGACTGACTGAGGGACCGAACAATAGGAGGAGGAGGAGGTATGGGAAGGAGCGAGCGAGCGAGGGAGGGATCGACAACGGTTCCCACACACACACACACACACACACACACACACACACACACACACACACACACACACATACCAGCGGACATTTATCTACACTAATATGTGTCCGCAGAGAATTTGCTCCTATGCTAAGAGCATAGAGTCACCAAGTGATGGAAGACACTTTCATGCTAGGAGTAGTGTCTGATCATTAATTTCTCAGAGGCTAGAGGCAAGGAAGGTTCTTTTTATTCTTGGTAGAGGAGGCACACTGCGACTTGGGGGTCATTGTTGATGAGGATGATGATAGCCGCAAACAGTCTCCGTGATCAAATTCCTTTTCACCAGAGAGCATAGTAATTACGACAGGGGACACACACACGCACACACACACACTCACACACACACACACACACACACACGCACACACCCACACAGACACACATCACTGGACATTTATCGACACTAACATGTGTCCGCTGAGAATTTCCTCCTATGCTGAGAGCATAGAGTCACCAAGTGATGGAAGACACTTTCATGCTAGGAGTAGTGTCTGATCATTAATTTCTCAGAGGCCAGATGCAAGGAAGGTTCTTTTTATTCTTGGTAGAGGAGGCACACTGCGACTTGGGGGTCATTGTTGATGAGGATGATGATAGCCGCAAACAGTCTCCGTGATCAAATTCCTTCTCACCAGAGAGCATAGTAATTACGACAGGGGACACACACACGCACAGACACACACTCACACACACACACACACACACACACACACACGCACACACCCACACATCACTGGACATTTATCGACACTAACATGTGTCCGCTGAGAATTTCCTCCTATGCTGAGAGCATAGAGTCACCAAGTGATGGAAGACACTTTCATGCTAGGAGAAGTGTCTGATCATTCATTTCTTAGATACCAGAGGCAAGAAAGGATCATTTTATTCTTGGGAGAGGGGGCACACTGCGACATCGGGGTGATTGTTGATGATGATGATGATAGCCGCAAACAGTCTCCGTGATAAAATTACTTCTCACCAGAGATCATAGTAATTACGACGGGAGACACAGACACACGCACGCACACACACACACACACACACACACACACACACACACACACACACACACACACACACACACACACACACACACACACACACACACACACACACACACACACACACACACACACACACACACACACACACAGCTTTAAAGTTCGGTGTGCCTCCGAGCATAATCTCTTCAAAACCCATTGTGGGTTTTAGTGGAGGAGCCTGCCAGAACTCCGATGGACCATCGGAGATTGCTAGATTGGTTTACCTTAAAAAAAGAGACGCGTAGCAATCTCTACGTTTCTCCATGATGGGACGACTGACTGGCAGGCAGGAGACTGAGGTGCCTCTCTGGGTGTTGGGGGGCGCCAACAACACCATCATCATCATCATCATCAGGCCACCGCAGTGGAGCAAAGCGCGTTTCCACCAAAACGCTTAAAACTCACTAAAATCATTTAAAATCGCCCAGGCACACAGCGGAGGGGGCTGGCTCGACATCATCATCATCACCACCAGAAGTCGACCGGAGGGGTCCTAGACTCCCGAAAGGCAATCCTGGACATTCTCAGAAAAACCCCTAAAAAATGTCTCAGTCAACCTCCGTCAACCACGGACTCTCTCCTTGCGTCTCAGGGCAGCGGTCACAGGAGGGAGTCCGGGCGCGACATGTTCACCGAGAGGGCTCCTTCACTCTGCACTCGTTACGTGTAAGGTTTGTACGCGCAGAGTGTCGGAGGGCAAAAATGGCCTTGGATCCGCTCCGTCACTTTCCGCTCCTTACCTCTCAGGTTAGCGCGCACAGTGTCGTAGGTCAAAAATGGCCTCGGATACAGTCCGTCACTTTCCGGTCCTTACCTCTCAGGTTAGCGCGCAAAGAGTGTCGGATTGCATAAATGCCACCACAAGCGCTGCGTAAATTTCCGCGACTTATCTCTTAGGTTAGCGCGCACAGAGTGTCTGAGGGCATAAATGGGCCAGGACCCGCTCCGTCACTTCGCGCTCCTTACTTCTCAGGTTAGCGTGCACAGTGTCGGAGCGCAAAAATGGTCCGGGAAATGCTCCGTTACTTTTCGCTCCTTACGTCTCGGCATATGACGCACATAGTGTCGGAGGGCAAAAATGGTCCCGGAGACCCTCCGTTACTTTTCGCTCCTTACCTCTCGGGCTATCACGCACATAATGTCGTAGGGCAAAAATGGTCCCGGAGACGCTCCGTCACTTTGCGCTCCTTATCTCTCAACCTATGGGACATTGAAGGTCGGAGGTGAAAAACATGGCAAAGGTGCTCAGCTAACCCTTGCTGCTGCTGTACCCTCCTCCACCTCTTCTTTGCATGGAAGGTAAGGGGGAAACATTACCTCATAATTATCGACGGCAGTCGCTTCCAAAGTGAGTTTCCTTACGAAGGAAGGAAATACATGAGAACATCATATGAGTCACAAGGGGAGGGAAACCACTTTTAATGTCTGGTGGCGTGTCTGATCAATAGTTCCTCTTATAGCAGAGGTAAGGGACGATATTTTTGTAGCGACATTCTCACTTAGAGGAATGAACCCACATCTGTGATGTGAGGAGGAGGTACATACGGAAAGGAAGGAGCGACTGAGTGAGGGACCCAACAGGAGGAGGAGGAGGTACGGGAGGGAGCGAGGTAGCAAATGAATGAACGACCACGCTTCCCACACACACACACACACACACACACACACACACACACACACACACACATACACACACACACACACACACACACATCAGCGGACATTTATCGACACTTATATTTGTCCATAAAGAATTTGCTCCTATGCTGAGAACAAAGAGTCACCAAAAGATGGAAGACACTTCCATGCTAGGAGTAGTGTCTGATCATTAATTTCTCAGATGCTAGAGGAAAGGAAGGATCTCTTTATTCTTGGGAGAGGGGGCACACTGCGACTTGGGGGTACTTACTGATGATGATGATGATGATAGTCGCAAACAGTCTCGGTGATCAAATTCCTTCTCACCAAAGAGCAAAGAAATTACGACGAGACACACACACACACACACACACACACACACATACACACACACACGGTTTTAAAGTTCGGTGTGCCTCCGAGCATAATGTCTTCAAAACCCATCGTGGGTTTTGGTGGAGGAGCCAGCCATAACTACGATGGCCCATCGGAGATTGCAAGACTGGTTTTCCGGAAAAGAAGAGACGCGTAGCAATCTCTACATTCCTGCATGATGGGACGACTGACTGGCAGGCAGGAGGCGGAGGTGGCTCTCTTGCTGTTGGGGGGTGCCAACAACACCATCATCATCATCATCATCAGGCCACCGCAGTAGAGCAAAGCGCCTTTCCACCAAAACGCGTAAAACTCACTAAAATCATTGAAAATCGCCCTGACACGTAGCGGACGGGGCTGGCTCGACATCATCATCATCAGCACCAGAAGACGACCGGAAGGGTCCTAGACTCCCGAAAGGCAATCCTAAACAATCTCAGAAAAACACCTAATAGATGTCTCCGTCAACCTTCGTCAACCACGGACTCTCTCCTTGCGTCTCAGGCCAGCGGTCACAGGAGGGAGTCCGGGCGCGAAATGTTCCCCGAGAGGGCTAGACTCGTTACGTCTCAGGTTTTTGCGCACAGAGTGTCGGAGGGCAAAAATGGCCTCGGATACGCTCCGTCTCTTTCCGATCCTTATCTCTCAGCCTATGCGATATTGAGGGTCGGAGCTGAAAAAATGGCAAAAGGTGCTCAGCTAACACTTGCTGCTGCTGCACCCTCCTCCTCCTCCTCCTTGCATGGAAGGTCAGGGGGAAACATCAGTTCACAATTATCGACGCCATTAGCTTCCGCAACGAGTTTCCTTCATACTTGAGGACATCATATGAGTCACAAGGGGATGGAAACCATTTTTAATGCCTGGCGGCGTGTCTTATCAATAGTTCGACTTATAGCAGACGTAAGGGACGATATTCTTGTGACGACATTCTCACCTAGAGGAATGAACCCACATTTGTGATGTGAGGAGGAGGTACGTACGGAAAGGATGGAGCGACTGAGTGAGGGACCCAACAGGAGGAGAAGGAGGAGGTACGGGAGGGAGCGAGCGAGCGAGGGAGGTATCGACAACGTTTCCCACACATACACACAAACACACACATCAGCGGACATTTATCGACACTAATATGTGTCCGCAGAGAATTTCTTCCTATGCTGAGAGTATAGAGTCACCAAGTGATTTAAGACACTTTCATGCTAGGAGTAGCGTCTGATCATTAATTTCTCAGATGCTAGAGGCAAGGAAGGATCTTTTTATTCTTTGGAGAGGAGGCACACTGCGACATGGGGGTGATTGTTGATGATGATGATGATATCCGCAAACAGTCTCCGTGATGAAATTACTTCTCACCAGAGAGCATATTAATTACGACGGAGGACACACACACACACACACACACACACACACACACA
Organism: Panulirus ornatus; assembly: GCF_036320965.1. Taxonomy (NCBI): domain Eukaryota; kingdom Metazoa; phylum Arthropoda; class Malacostraca; order Decapoda; family Palinuridae; genus Panulirus; species Panulirus ornatus. Next base: position 1,309,201 of record NC_092256.1, on the reverse strand, counting down.
CACACACACACACACACACAGCTTTAAAGTTCGGTGTGCCTCCGAACATAATCTCTTCAAAACACATTGTGGGTTTTAGTGGAGGAGCCAGCTCCGATGGACCATCGGAGATTGCTAGATTGGTTTTCCTCAAAAGAAGAGACGCGTAGCAATCTCTACATTTCTCCATGATGGGACGACTGACTGGCAGGCAGGAGACTGAGTTGGCTCTCTGGGTGTTGGGGGGCGCCAACAACACCATCATCATCATCATCATCATCAGGCCACCGCAGTGGAGCAAAGCGCGTTTCCACCAAAACGCGTAAAACTCACTAAAATCATTTAAAATCGCCCCGGCACACAGCGGAGGGGGCTGGCTCGACATCATCATCATCACCACCAGATGACGACCGGAGGGGTACTAGACTCCCGAAAGGCAATCCTGTACATTCTCAGAAGGACACCTAAAAAATTTCTCCGTCAACCTCCGTCAACCCCGGACTCTCTCCTTGCGTCTCACTCCAGCGGTCTCAGGAGGGAGTCCGTGTGCGACATGTGCCCCGAGAGGGCTCCGTCACTCTGCACTCGTTACGTGTCAGGTTAGTGCGCACAGAGTGTCGGAGGGCAAAAATGGCCTCAGATTCGCTCCGTCACTTTCCGCTCCTTACCTCTCAGGTTAGCGCGCAAAGAGTGTCGGATTGCATAAATGCCACCAGAAGCGCTCCGTAAATTTCCGCGACTTATCTCTTAGGTTATCGCGCACAGAGTGTCGGAGGGCAAAAATGGGCCTGGCCCCGCTATTTCACTTCGCGCTATTTACTTCTCAGGTTAGCGTGCACAGAGTGTCGGAGGGCAAAAATGGCCCGGGAAATGCTCCGTTACTTTTCGCTCCTTACCTCTCGGCCTATCATGCACATAGTGTCGGAAGGGCAAAAATGGTCACGGAGACCCTCCGTTACTTTTCGCTCCTTACCTCTCGGGCTATCACGCACATAGTGTCGGAGGGCAAAAATGGTCCCGGAGACGCTCCGTCACTTTGCGCTCCTTATCTCTCAGCTTATGGGACATTGAGGGTCTTAGCTGGAAAATATGGTAAAGGTGCTCAGCTAACCCTTGCTTCTGCTGCACCCTCCTCCACCTCTTCCTTGCATGGAAGGTAAGGGGGAAACATCACCTCACAATTATCGACGCCAGTCGCTTCCGCAGCGAGTTTTCTTCATACCTGAGAACATCGTATGAGTCACAAGGGGGAGGGAAAACACTTTTAATGCCTGGTGGCATGTCTGATCAATAGTTCCTCTTATAGCAGAGGTAAGGGACGATGTTTTTGTGGCAACATTCTCACCTAGAGAAATGAACCCACATCTGTGATGTGAGGAGGAAGTACGTACGGAAAGGAAGGAGCGACTGAGTGAGGGACCCAACAGGAGGAGGAGAAGGAGGAGGTACGGGACGGAGCGAGCGAGCGAATGAGTGAGAGACCACGATACCCACACACACACACACACACACACACACACACACACACACACACACAAACAGTTTTAAAGTTCGGTGTGCCACCGAGCATTATTTCTTGAAAACCGATTTTGGTTTTTGGTGAAGGAGCCAGCCGGTACTCCGATGGACTATCGGAGATTGCTAGACTGGTTTTCCGGAAAAGAATAGACGCGTAGCAATCTCTACATTCCTCCATGATGGGAAGACTGACTGGCAGGCAGGAGGAGGAGGTGGCTCTCTGGGTGTTGGGGAGCGCCAACAACACCATCATCATCATCATCATCAGGCCACCGCAGTGGAGCAAAGCGCGTTTCCACCAAAACGCGGACCACTCACTAAAATCATTGAAAATCGCCCTGGCACACAGCGGAGGGGGCTGGCTCGACATCATCATCATCACCACCAGAAAAACCCCTAATAAATGTCTCCGTCAACCTCCGTCAACCACGGACTCTCTCCTTGAATCTCAGGCCAGCGGTCACAGGAGGGAGTCCGGGCGCGAAATGTGCCCGAGATGGCTCCGTCACTCTGCACTCGTTACGTCTCAGGTTTTTGCGCACAGTGTCGGAGGGCAAAAAGGGCCTCGGAAACGCTCCGTCACTTTCCGCTCCTTATCTCTCAGCCTATTGGATATTGAGGGTCGGAGCTGAAAAAATGGCAAAGGTGCTCAGCTAACCCTTGCTGCTGCTGCACCCTCCTCCTCCTCCTCCTTGTATGGAAGGTAAGGGGGAAACATCAGTTCACAATTATCGACGCCAGTAGCTTCAGCAGCGTTTCCTTCATACCTGAGAAGTTCATATGAGTCACAAGGGGAGGGAAACCATTCTTAATGCCTGGCGGCGTGTCTGATCAACAGTTCTACTTATAGCAGAGATAAGGAACGAAATTTTTCGGGTGACATTCTCACCTAGAGGAATGAACCCACATCTGTGATGTGGCGAAGATTTACATACGGAAGGATGAAGCGACTGAGTGAGGGACCCAACTTGAGGAGTAGGAGTAGATACGGGAGGGAACGAGCGAGCGAAGGAGGGATCGACTACGCTTCCCACAACCACACACACACACACACACACACACACACACACATATCAGCGGACATTTATTGACACTAATATGTGTCCGCAGAGAATTTCCTCCTATGCTGAGAGCATAGAGTCACCAAGTGATGGAAGACACTTTCATGCTAGGAATAGTGTCTGATCATTATCTTCTCAGATGCCAGAGGCAAGGAAGGATCTTTTTATTCTTGGTAGAGGGGGCACACTGCGACTTAGGGGTGATAGTTGATGAGGATGATGATAGCCGCAAACAGTCTCCGTGATCAAATTCCTTCTCACCAGAGAGCATTGTAAACACGACGGGGGACACACACACACACACACACACACACACACACACACACACACACACACACACACACACACAAACACAAAAACACACATACATCACCGGACATTTATCGACACTAATATGTGTCCGCTGAGAATTTCCTCCTATGCTGAGAGCATAGAGTCAGCAAGTGATGGAAGACACTCTCATGCTAGGAGTAGTGTCTGATCATTCATTTTTCAGATGCCAGAGGCAAGGAAGGATCTTTTTATTCTTGGGAGAGGGGACACACTGCGACTTGGGGTGATTGTTGATGAGGATGATGATAGCTGCAAACAGTCTCCGTGATCAAATTCCTTCTCACCAGAGAGCATAGTGTATTACGACGGGGGACACACACACACACACGCACACACACACACACACACACACACACACACACACACACACACATACACACACACACACACACACACTGATTTAAATTTCGGTGTGCCTCCGAACATAATCTCTTCAAAACACATTGTGGGTTTTAGTGGAGGAGCCAGCCAGAACTCCGATGGATCATTGGAGATTGCTAGACTGGTTTTCCTCAAAAGAAGAGACGCGTAGTAATCTCTACATTTCTCCATGACGGGACGACTGACTGTCAGGCAGGAGGCGGAGGTGGCTCTCTGGGTGTTGGGGGGCGCAAACAACACCATCATCATCATCATCATCAGGCCAATGCAGTGGAGCAAAGCGCATTTGCAACAAAACACGTAAAACTCGCTAAAATCATTGAAAATCGCTCTGGCACTGAGCGGAGGGGGCTGGCTCGACATCATCATCATCACCACCAAAAGACGACGGGAGGGGTCCTAGACGCACGAAACTCATTTCCGGACATTCTCAGAAAACCCCCTAAAAAATGTCTAAGTAATTTCTCCGTCAACCACGGACTCTCTCCTTGCGTCTCAGGCCAGCGGTCACAGTAGGGAATCCGGGTGCGACATGTGCCCCAAGAGGGCTCCGTCACTCTGCACTCGTTACGTGTCAGGTTTGTGCGCACACTGTTGGAGGGCTCCTTACCTCTCAGGTTAGCGCGCACAGAGTGTCGGAGTGTAAAAATGGCTTCCGATACGCTCCGTCACTTTCCGCTCCTTACTTTTCAGGTTAGCGCGCACAGAGTGTAGGACCGCAAAAATGCCTCCAGAAGCGCTCCGTAAATTTGCGCTCCTTACCTCTCAGGTTAGCGCGCACAGAGTGTCGGAGGGCAAAAATGGACTCGCATGCGCTCCGTCACTCTCCGCTCCTAACCTCTCAGGTTAACGCGCACAAGGTGTCGGAGTGCATAAATGCCACCAGAAGCGCTCCGTAAATTTCCGCGACTTATATCTTAGGTTAGCGCGCTTAGAGTGTCGGAGGGCAAAAATGGGCCAGGACCCGCTACTTCACTTCGCGCTCCTTACTACTCAGGTTAGCGCGCACAGAGTGTCGGAGGGCAGAAATGGTTTCGGAAACACTCCGTTACTTTTCGCTACTTATCTCTCGGCCTATCACGCATATAGTGTCGGAGCGAAAAAATGGTCACGGAGACGCTCCCTTACTTTTCGCCCCTTACCTCTCGGTCTATCACGCACATAGTGTCGGAAGGCAAAAATGGTCCCGGAGACGCTCCGTCTCTTTGCGCTCCTTATCTCTCAGCCTTTGGGACATTGAGGATCGGAGCTGAAAAACATGGCAAAGGTGTTCAGCTAACCCTTGCTGCTGCTGCACACTCCTCCTCCTCCTCCTTGCATGGAAGGTAAGGGGAAACATCACCTCACAATTATCGACGCGAGTAGCTTCCGCAGCGAGTTACCTTCATACCTAAGAACATCATATGAGTCACAAGGGGAGGGAAACCACTTTTAATGCCTGGTGGCATGTCTGAACAATAGTTCCTCTTATAGAAGAGGAAAGGGACGATATTTTTCGGGCGACATTCTCACTTAGGGCAATGAACCCACATCTGTGATGTGAGGAGGGGGTACGTACGGAAAGGATGAAGCGACTGAGTAGGGACCCAACTGAGGAGGAGGAGGAGGGACGGGAGGGAGCGAGCGAGCGAGGGAGGGATCGACTACGCTTCACACACACACACACACACACACACACACATCAGCTGACATTTATCGACACTAATATGTGTCCGCAGAGAATTTCCTCCTATGCTGAGAGCATAGTGTCACCAAGTGATGGAAGACACTTTCATGCTAGGAGTAGTGTCTGCTCATTAACTTCTCAGATGCCAGAGGAAAGGAAGGATCTTTTTATTCTTGGAGGAGGGGGCACACTGCGACTTAGGGGTGATAGTTGATGAGGATGATGATACCCGCAAACAGTCTCCGTGATCAAATTCCTTCTCACCAGAGAGCATTGTAAACACGACGAGGGACACACACACACACACACACACACACACACACACACACACACACACACACACACACACAAACATAAACACACACACACATCACCGGACATTTATCGACACTAATATATGTCCGCTGAGAATTTCCTCCTATGCTGAGAGCATAGAGTCAGCAAGTGATGGAAGACACTTTCATGCTAGGAAGAGTGTCTGATCATTCATTTCTCAGATGCCAGAGGTAAGGAAGGATGTTTTTATTCTTGGGAGAGGGGACACACTGCGACTTGGGGTGATTGTTGATGAGGATGATGATAGCCGCAAACAGTCTCCGTGATCAAATTCCTTCTCACCAGAGAGCATAGTGTATTACGACGGGGGACACACACACACACACGCACACACACACACACACACACACACACACACACACACACACATACACACACACACACACACACACTGATTTAAATTTCGGTGTGCCTCCGAACATAATCTCTTCAAAACACATTGTGGGTTTTAGTGGAGGAGCCAGCCAGAACTCCGATGGATCATTGGAGATTGCTAGACTGGTTTTCCTCAAAAGAAGAGACGCGTAGTAATCTCTACATTTCTCCATGACGGGACGACTGACTGTCAGGCAGGAGGCGGAGGTGGCTCTCTGGGTGTTGGGGGGCGCAAACAACACCATCATCATCATCATCATCAGGCCAATGCAGTGGAGCAAAGCGCATTTGCAACAAAACACGTAAAACTCGCTAAAATCATTGAAAATCGCTCTGGCACTGAGCGGAGGGGGCTGGCTCGACATCATCATCATCACCACCAAAAGACGACGGGAGGGGTCCTAGACGCACGAAACTCATTTCCGGACATTCTCAGAAAACCCCCTAAAAAATGTCTAAGTAATTTCTCCGTCAACCACGGACTCTCTCCTTGCGTCTCAGGCCAGCGGTCACAGTAGGGAATCCGGGTGCGACATGTGCCCCAAGAGGGCTCCGTCACTCTGCACTCGTTACGTGTCAGGTTTGTGCGCACACTGTTGGAGGGCTCCTTACCTCTCAGGTTAGCGCGCACAGAGTGTCGGAGGGTAAAAATGGCTTCCGATACGCTCCGTCACTTTCCGCTCCTTACTTTTCAGGTTAGCGCGCACAGAGTGTAGGACCGCAAAAATGCCTCCAGAAGCGTTCCGTAAATTTGCGCTCCTTACCTCTCAGGTTAGCGCGCACAGAGTGTCGGAGGGCAAAAATGGACTCGCATGCGCTCCGTTACTCTCCGCTCCTAACCTCTCAGGTTAACGCGCACAGAGTGTCGGAGTGCATAAATGCCACCAGAAGCGCTCCGTAAATTTCCGCGACTTATATCTTAGGTTAGCGCGCTTAGAGTGTCGGAGGGCAAAAATGGGCCAGGACCCGCTACTTCACTTCGCGCTCCTTACTACTCAGGTTAGCGCGCACAGAGTGTCGGAGGGCAGAAATGGTTTCGGAAACACTCCGTTACTTTTCGCTACTTATCTCTCGGCCTATCACGCATATAGTGTCGGAGCGAAAAAATGGTCACGGAACGCTCCTTACTTTTCGCCCCTTACCTCTCAGGTTAGCGCGCACAGAGTGTCGGAGGGCAAAAAATGGGCCAGGACCCGCTACTTCACTTCGCGCTCCTTACTACTCAGGTTAGCGCGCACAGAGTGTCGGAGGGCAAAAATGGACTCGCATGCGCTCCGTCACTCTCCGCTCCTAACCTCTCAGGTTAACGCGCACAGAGTGTCGGAGGGCAGAAATGGTTTCGGAAACACTCCGTTACTTTTCGCTACTTATCTCTCGGCCTATCACGCATATAGTGTCGGAGCGAAAAAATGGTCACGGAGACGCTCCCTTACTTTTCAGGTTAGCGCGCACAGAGTGTAGGACCGCAAAAATGCCTCCAGAAGCGCTCCGTAAATTTGCGCTCCTTACCTCTCAGGTTAGCGCGCACAGAGTGTAGGACCGCAAAAATGCCTCCAGAAGCGCTCCGTAAATTTGCGCTCCTTACCTCTCAGGTTAGCGCGCACAGAGTGTAGGACCGCAAAAATGCCTCCAGAAGCGCTCCGTAAATTTGCGCTCCTTACCTCTCAGGTTAGCGCGCACAGAGTGTAGGACCGCAAAAATGCCTCCAGAAGCGCTCCGTAAATTTGCGCTCCTTACCTCTCAGGTTAGCGCGCACAGAGTGTAGGACCGCAAAAATGCCTCCAGAAGCGCTCCGTAAATTTGCGCTCCTTACCTCTCAGGTTAGCGCGCACAGAGTGTAGGACCGCAAAAATGCCTCCAGAAGCGCTCCGTAAATTTGCGCTCCTTACCTCTCAGGTTAGCGCGCACAGAGTGTAGGACCGCAAAAATGCCTCCAGAAGCGCTCCGTAAATTTGCGCTCCTTACCTCTCAGGTTAGCGCGCACAGAGTGTAGGACCGCAAAAATGCCTCCAGAAGCGCTCCGTAAATTTGCGCTCCTTACCTCTCAGGTTAGCGCGCACAGAGTGTCGGAGGGCAGAAATGGTTTCGGAAACACTCCGTTACTTTTCGCTACTTATCTCTCGGCCTATCACGCATATAGTGTCGGAGCGAAAAAATGGTCACGGAGACGCTCCCTTACTTTTCAGGTTAGCGCGCACAGAGTGTAGGACCGCAAAAATGCCTCCAGAAGCGCTCCGTAAATTTGCGCTCCTTACCTCTCAGGTTAGCGCGCACAGAGTGTCGGAGGGCAAAAAAATGGGCCAGGACCCGCTACTTCACTTCGCGCTCCTTACTACTCAGGTTAGCGCGCACAGAGTGTAGGACCGCAAAAATGCCTCCAGAAGCGCTCCGTAAATTTGCGCTCCTTACCTCTCAGGTTAGCGCGCACAGAGTGTCGGAGTGTAAAAATGGCTTCCGATACGCTCCGTCACTTTCCGCTCCTTATCTCTCAGCCTTTGGGACATTGAGGATCGGAGCTGAAAAACATGGCAAAGGTGTTCAGCTAACCCTTGCTGCTGCTGCACACTCCTCCTCCTCCTCCTTGCATGGAAGGTAAGGGGAAACATCACCTCACAATTATCGACGCGAGTAGCTTCCGCAGCGAGTTACCTTCATACCTAAGAACATCATATGAGTCACAAGGGGAGGGAAACCACTTTTAATGCCTGGTGGCATGTCTGAACAATAGTTCCTCTTATAGAAGAGGAAAGGGACGATATTTTTCGGGCGACATTCTCACTTAGGGCAATGAACCCACATCTGTGATGTGAGGAGGGGGTACGTACGGAAAAGGATGGAACGACTGAGTAAGGGACCCAACAGGAGGAGGAGGAGGGACGGGAGGTAGCGAGCGAGCGAGGGAGGGATCTACCACGCTTCACACACACACATACACACACACACACAACACACACACACACACAACACACACACACACAACACACACACACACAACACACACACACACAACACACACACACACATACACACACGAACACATCAGCTGACATTTATCGACACTAATATGTGTCCGCAGAGAATTTCCTCCTATGCTGAGAGCATAGAGTCACAAAGTGATTAAAGACACTTTCATGCTGGGAGTAGTGTCTGATCATTAATTTCTCAGATGCCAGAGGCAAGGAAGGATCTTTTTATTCTTGGGAGAGGGGGCACACTGCGACTTGGGGTGATTGTTGATGAGGATGATGATAGCCGCAAACAGTCTCCGTGATCAAATTCCTTCTCACCAGAGAGCATTGTAAACACGACGGGGGACACACACACACACATACACACACGAACACATCAGCTGACATTTATCGACACTAATATGTGTCCGCAGAGAATTTCCTCCTATGCTGAGAGCATAGAGTCACAAAGTGATTAAAGACACTTTCATGCTGGGAGTAGTGTCTGATCATTAATTTCTCAGATGCCAGAGGCAAGGAAGGATCTTTTTATTCTTGGGAGAGGGGACACACTGCGACTTGGGGTGATTGTTGATGAGGATGATGATAGCCGCAAACAGTCTCCGTGATCAAATTCCTTCTCACCAGAGAGCATTGTAAACACGACGGGGGACACACACACACACATACACACACGAACACATCAGCTGACATTTATCGACACTAATATATGTCCGCTGAGAATTTCCTATGCTGAGAGCATAGAGTCACAAAGTGATTAAAGACACTTTCATGCTGGGAGTAGTGTCTGATCATTAATTTCTCAGATGCCAGAGGCAAGGAAGGATCTTTTTATTCTTGGGAGAGGGGACACACTGCGACTTGGGGTGATTGTTGATGAGGATGATGATAGCCGCAAACAGTCTCCGTGATCAATTTCCTCCTCACCAGAGAGCATTGTAAACACGACGGGGGACACACACACACACATACACACACGAACACATCAGCTGACATTTATCGACACTAATATGTGTCCGCAGAGAATTTCCTCCTATGCTGAGAGCATAGAGTCACCAAGTGATGGAAGACACTTTCATGCTGGGAGTAGTGTCTGATCATTAATTTCTCAGATGCCAGAGGCAAGGAAGGATCTTTTTATTCTTGGGAGAGGGGACACACTGCGACTTGGGGTGATTGTTGATGAGGATGATGATAGCCGCAAACAGTCTCCGTGATCAAATTCCTTCTCACCAGAGAGCATTGTAAACACGACGGGGGACACACACACACACACACGCACTGATTTAAATTTCGGTGTGCCTCCGAACATAATCTCTTCAAAACACATTGTGGGTTTTAGTGGAGGAGCCAGCCAGAACTCCGATGGATCATCGGAGATTGCTAGACTGGTTTTCCTCAAAAGAAGAGACGCGTATTAATCTCTACATTTCTCCATGACGGGACGACTGACTGTCAGGCAGGAGGCGGAGGTTGGGCTCTCTGGGTGTTGGGGGCGCAAACAACACCATCATCATCATCATCATCATCATCATCATCATCATCATCATCATCATCATCATCATCATCATCATCATCATCATCATCATCATCATCATCATCATCATCATCATCACCACCAAAAGACGACGGGAGGGGTCCTAGACGCACGAAACTCATTTCCGGACATTCTCAGAAAACCCCCTAAAAAATGTCTAAGTAATTTCTCCGTCAACCACGGACTCTCTCCTTGCGTCTCAGGCCAGCGGTCACAGTAGGGAATCCGGGTGCGACATGTGCCCCAAGAGGGCTCCGTCACTCTGCACTCGTTACGTGTCAGGTTTGTGCGCACACTGTTGGAGGGCTCCTTACCTCTCAGGTTAGCGCGCACAGAGTGTAGGACCGCAAAAATGCCTCCAGAAGCGCTCCGTAAATTTGCGCTCCTTACCTCTCAGGTTAGCGCGCACAGAGTGTCGAGGGCAAAAATGGACTCGCATGCGCTCCGTCACTCTCCGCTCCTAACCTCTCAGGTTAACGCGCACAGAGTGTAGGACCGCAAAAATGCCTCCAGAAGCGTTCCGTAAATTTGCGCTCCTTACCTCTCAGGTTAGCGCGCACAGAGTGTAGGACCGCAAAAATGCCTCCAGAAGCGCTCCGTAAATTTGCGCTCCTTACCTCTCAGGTTAGCGCGCACAGAGTGTAGGACCGCAAAAATGCCTCCAGAAGCGCTCCGTAAATTTGCGCTCCTTACCTCTCAGGTTAGCGCGCACAGAGTGTAGGACCGCAAAAATGCCTCCAGAAGCGCTCCGTAAATTTGCGCTCCTTACCTCTCAGGTTAGCGCGCACAGAGTGTCGGAGGGCAAAAATGGACTCGCATGCGCTCCGTCACTCTCCGCTCCTAACCTCTCAGGTTAGCGCGCACAGAGTGTAGGACCGCAAAAATGCCTCCAGAAGCGCTCCGTAAATTTGCGCTCCTTACCTCTCAGGTTAGCGCGCACAGAGTGTCGGAGGGCAAAAATGGACTCGCATGCGCTCCGTCACTCTCCGCTCCTAACCTCTCAGGTTAACGCGCACAGAGTGTCGGAGGGCAAAAATGGACTCGCATGCGCTCCGTCACTCTCCGCTCCTAACCTCTCAGGTTAACGCGCACAGAGTGTCGGAGTGTAAAAATGGCTTCCGATACGCTCCGTCACTTTCCGCTCCTTATCTCTCAGCCTTTGGGACATTGAGGATCGGAGCTGAAAAACATGGCAAAGGTGTTCAGCTAACCCTTGCTGCTGCTGCACACTCCTCCTCCTCCTCCTTGCATGGAAGGTAAGGGGAAACATCACCTCACAATTATCGACGCGAGTAGCTTCCGCAGCGAGTTACCTTCATACCTAAGAACATCATATGAGTCACAAGGGGAGGGAAACCACTTTTAATGCCTGGTGGCATGTCTGAACAATAGTTCCTCTTATAGAAGAGGCAAGGGACGATATTTTTCGGGCGACATTCTCACTTAGGGCAATGAACCCACATCTGTGATGTGAGGAGGGGGTACGTACGGAAAAGGATGGAACGACTGAATATGGGACCCAACAGGAGGAGGAGGAGGAGGGACGGGAGGTAGCGAGCGAGCGAGGGAGGGATCGACCACGCTTCACACACACACATACACACACGAACACATCAGCTGACATTTATCGACACTAATATGTGTCCGCAGAGAATTTCCTCCTATGCTGAGAGCATAGAGTCACAAAGTGATTAAAGACACTTTCATGCTGGGAGTAGTGTCTGATCATTAATTTCTTAGATGCCAGAGGCAAGGAAGGATCTTTTTATTCTTGGGAGAGGGTGCAAACTGCGACTTTGGGGTGATTGTTGATGAGGATGATGATAGCCGCAAACAGTCTCCGTGATCAATTTCCTCCTCACCAGAGAGCATAGTAATAAAGACGGGGGACACACACACACACACACACACACACACACACACACACACACACACACACACACACACACACACACACACATCTTTAAAGTTCGGTGTGCCTCCGAACATGAAGCCTTCAAAACTCATTGTGGGTTTTGGTGGAGGAGGCAGCTAGCACTCCGATGGACCATCGGAGATTGCTAGACTGGTTTTCCGCAAAAGAAGAGACGCGTAGCAATCTCTGCATTCCTCCATGATGGGAAGACTGACTGGCAGGCAGGAGGCGGAGGTGGCTCTGGGTGTTGGGGGGCGCCAACAACATAATCATCATCATCATCATCAGGCCATCGCAGTGGAGCAAAGCGCGTTTCCACCAAAATGCGTAAAACTCATTAAAATCATTGAAAATCGCCCTGCCACACAGCGGTGGGGCCTGGCTCGACATCATAATCATCACCACCAATAGACGACCGGAGGGGTCCTAGACTCCCGAAAGGCAATCCTGGACATTCTCAGAAAAACCCCTAAAAAGTGTCTCCGTCAACCTCCGTCAACCACGGACTCTCTCCTTGCGTCTCAGGCCAGAGGTCACAGGATGAGTCTGGGCGCGAAATGTGCAAAGAGAGGGCTCCGTCACTCTGCACTCGTTACGTCTCGGGTTTTTGCGCACAGAGTGTTGGAGGGCAAAAATGGCCTCGGATACGCTCCGTCACTTTCCGCTCCTTATCTCTCAGCCTATGGGATATTGAGGGTCGGAGCTGAAAAAATGGCAAAGGTGCTCAGCTAACCCTTGCTGCTGCTGCACCCTCCTCCTCCTCCTCCTTCCATGGAAGGTAAAGGGGAAACATCAGTTCTCAATTATCGACGCCAGTAGCTTCCGCAGCGAGTTTCCTTCATACCTGAGAAAATCATACGAGTCACGCCTGGTGGCGTGTCTGATCAATAGTTCCACTTATAGCAGAGGTAAGGGACGATATTTTTCGTGCGACATTCTCACCTAGAGGAATGAAGCTACATCTGTGATGTGAGGAGGAGGTACGTACGGAAAGGAAGATGTGACTGAGTGAGGGACCCAACAGGAGGAGGAGGAGGAGGTACGGGAGGGAGCGAGCGAGCGAAGTAGGGATCGACCACGCTTCCCACACACACACACACACACACACACACACACACACACACACACATATCAGCGGACATTTATCGACACTAATATGTGTCCGCTGAGAGTTTCCTCCTGTGCTGAGAGTATAGAGTCACCAAGTGATGGAAGACACTTTCATGCTAGGAGTAGTGTCTGATCATTAATTTCTCAGATGCCAGAGGCAAGGAAGGATTTTTTTATTTTTTGGAAAAGGGGCACACGGGCGATTTTTGGGGTGATTTTTTGATGAGGAGATGAAGCCCAAACAGTCTCCGTGATAAAATTTCCCCCTCACCAGAAAAGCATAGAAATTTAAAGCCCCAAACCCCACACACACACCCCAAACAAAACAAAACCACACCCCACACACACACACCCCACACACACCAAAACCTTTTAAAAGTTCGGTGTCCTTCCAACTAAGCCTTCAAAACCATTGTGGGTTTTGGGAGGAGCCACCAAAAACCCTCCGATGGCCCATGGGGAGATTCAAAGACGGGTTTTTCCCCCGCAAAAGAAAGACGCGTAGCAATCTCTGAAATTCCTCCTGAGGGGAAGACGACGGGCAGGCAGGAGGCGGAGGTGGTTTTCTGGGTGTTGGGGGGCGCCAACAACATAATCATCATCACTCATCAGGCATCGCAGTGGAGCAAAAGCGCTTTTTCCACCAAAATGGAAAAACTCAAAAAAATCATTAAAAAACCCGCCCTGCCACACAGCGGGGGGGGCCGGGGCCGACATCATAACATCACCCCCAAAATAACGACCGGGGGGGTCCTAGACTCCCGAAAGGCAACCGGACATTCTCAAAAAAAACCCCCTAAAAAAAATTAAGTAACCTCCTTAAACCCAAACGGCCTTTTCCTTGACCCTAAAAGCCAGAGGTCACAGGATGAGTCGGGGGCGCGAAATGTGCAAAGAGAGGGCTCCGTCACCCCTTGGGAAAATCGTTCGTCGGGGGTTTTTTGGGCGCACGAGTGTCGGAGGGGGGAAAAAGGGCCCCGGATACGCTCCGTCACTTTCCCCCTCCTTATCTTTTCACCTTTGGGGAATTTAGGGTCGGGGCTGAAAAAAAGGAAAAAAGGGGCTCAGCTAACCCTTGCTGCTGCTGCCCCCCTCCTCCTCCTCCCCTCCTTCCATGGAAGGAAAGGGGGAAACATCATTTCAAATTTATCGACCCCAGTAGTTTCCGCAGCGAGTTTCCTTCATCCAGGGGAAATTTAAATAAAGGGAAGGGCCCCGCCTGGGGCGGGGTCTGATCAATATTTCCCTCTTATAGAAGGGGAAGGGGACGAAATTTTTCGGCGACATTCCCACCTAGGGGAATAACCCCAAACATCTGTAAATTGGGTTTGGAAGGAGGGAGGTAACCCGGGGGAAAAAAAACGGGAAAGGGGGAAGATGTTGCCCCCTTAAGTAAAAGGGCCCAAACCCAGGAAAGGAGGGAGGAAAGGAGGGGGTTTTTAAACCCGGGAGGGGAAGGCCGGGGGGGGAAGCAAAGGAGGGGGGGTACTTTGGGGCCCCCCGTTGTGCAATTCCCCGGGCGCCGCAACACACACCCCACCCCAAAACACACACACACACAACACACACACACACACACACAAAAATAAAAAAAATCACCGGACTTTTAAATTCGACACTAATATTGTCCGCTGAAATTTCCCCTTGCGGAGAGATAGGGGTCCCCAAGTGATGGAAGACACTTTCATGCTGGGGAAAGTGTCTGATCATTAATTTCTCAGATCCAGAGGAAGGGAAAGGGATTTTTTTATTTTTTGGGAAAAGGGGGCACACTGCGATTTGGGGGTGTTTGTTGATGAGGATAGGATAGCCGAAAAACAGTCTCCGTGATAAAATTCCTTCTCACCAGAAAACATATTTAATTACGCGGGGGACACACACACACAAAAAAACCCCACCACAACACACACACACACCCAAAAAACACACACACAAAACACACACACACAACCCCAAAACCACACAAAAACCACACCCCAAAAATTTAAAATTTCGGTTGCCTCCAAACATAACTCTTCAAAACCCATTGGGGTTTTAGGGAGGAGCCACCCAAGAACTCCCGATGGCCCTTTGGAGATTGCTAGACGGTTTTCCTCAAAAGAAGAGACGCGTAGAATTCTACATTTCCCCATGAGGGACACGGGACGGGCGGGCGGGAGGGGGAGGGGGCCCTCTTTTGGGTTTTGGGGGGCCCCCAAAAACACCATCACATAAACATCATCAGCCAATCCAGTGGAGCAAAGCGCTTTTGCAAAAAAAACCGTAAAACTCCTAAAATCTTTGAAAATCGCTCGGCACTAGGGAGGGGCGGGCCCGACATCATCCATCACCCCCAAAAAGCCCGCCCGGGGGGGGTCCTAGACCCCGGGAAACCCCTTTCCCCGGAACATTCTCAAAAAACCCCCTAAAAAATTTTTAATTTAATTTCCCCTTCAACCAGGGACTCCCCCCCCTTGCTTCAGGCCAGCGGTCACAGGGGGGAAATCCGGGGCGAATGTGCCCCAAGGGGGCCCGCCCACTCTGAACTCTTTTAGGGTTTTCCAGGTTTTGCGCACAAGGGGGGGTTTGGAAAGGCCTTTCCCTTTACCTCTCGGGTTGGGCGCGCCCCCAGATGTCGGAGGAAAAAGGGCCCCAAAACCCCAAAAATTCCGCTCCTTCCCTTTCGGGTTAGCGCGCACAGAGGTGGGGGGGAAAAAAGGGTTTTGGAACGCTCCAAAAATTTCCGCCCCCTTACCCCAGGTTAGCGCGCACAGATGTGGGAGGGCAAAAAGGGACCGAAGCCCCCTCCAAAAATTTCCGCCCCTTTAACCTCTCATTTTAAAACGCGCACAAGTGCAAAAGTGCATAAAGGGCCACCAGAAGCGCTCCGTAAATTTCCGCGACTTATTCTTGGGTTTTTCGCGCTTAGAGTGCCCGGAGGGCAAAAAGGGGCCCAGGACCCGCTCCTTACTTCCGCCCCTTAAATTTCTCAGGTTAGCGCGCAAGAGTGCCCGGGGGCAAAATTTGGCCCGGGAAACACCCCCGTTACTTTTCGCTACTTACCTCTCGGCCTATCACGCAATAGTGTCGGGGGCGGGAAAAATTGGTTTTCCCAAATAGGGAAAGGAAAAGGGAACGCTCCTTACTTTTCGCCCCTTCCCTCTCGGTTTATCACGCACATAGTGTCGGAAGGCAAAAATGGCCCCGGAGACGCTCCGTCTCTTTGCGCCCCCTTATCCTGCCTTTGGGACATTGGGGGTCGGAGCTAAAAAACCCAGGGGCAAAGGTGTTCAGCAAACCCCTTTGCGGGGCTGCTGCACCCTCCCCTCCTCCTCCTTGCAGGGAAGGGTGGGGAAACATCACCTCAAAATTTACCCGACGCGAGTAGCTTCCGCAGCGAGTTCCCTTTCATACCTAAAAACATCATATGAGTCACAAGGGGGGGGAAAAACCACTTTTAATCCCTTTGTGGCTGTCTGAAAATAGTTCCTTTTATAGAAGAAAAAAGGGGACAAAAATTTTCGGGCAAACATTCTCCCCTTAGGGCAATGAACCCACATCTGTGATGTGAGGGGGGGTTTCGAAACGGAAAGGAGGGAAAAGGGACTGAGTGGGGGCCCCAAACAGGAGGGGGAGGAGGGGGGAGGGGGGGGGAGCGAGCGAGCGAGGGGGATCACCACCTTCACACAACAATACACACAACAAACATCAGCGGACATTTACGACACTAATATGTGTCCGCAGAAAATTTCCTCCTATGCTGAAGCATAGAGTCACAAAGTGATTAAAGACACTTTCATGCTGGGGGAGTGTCTGATCTTTAAATTTTCTCAGATCCCCAGAGGCAAGGAAGGATCTTTTTATTTTTGGGGAGAGGGGCACACTGCGACTTGGGGTGATTGTTGATGAGGATGATGATAGCCGCAAACAGTCTCCGTGATAAAATTTCCCTTTCCCTCACCAGAAAACTTTGTAAAACAAAGGGGGGAAACACACACACAACACACACAACACACACCCCACACAAAAACACACACACACCAAAAACCCCCACACCACCCCAAACACAAAAACCCAAACCACCAGAAAAACAAAAAACCCCACAAACCACACACCAACCAAAAAAAACTTTAAAGGTTTCCTTTTGTGAAAAACCCCCCGAACAAAAAATTGCCCCAAAACCCAAAAATTGGTGTTTTTTTTTGTTGGGTGCACCAACCCAAAATTTTTCCCGGGAGGGGAAACCCAACCCCGGAAAAAGGGTTTTGCTAACTGGTTTTCCCCAAAAAAAGAACGCGAGAATCTCTCATTTCCCCCTTTGAGGGACGACTGATTTCAGGCGGGGGAGGCGGAGGTGGTTTCCCGGGGTTTTGGGGGGCCCCAAACAAAAACCTCATCATCACCATGTTCGGGAATGCAGGGGAGAAAAAGCGCTTTCCCCCAAAACCGTAAAACTCCTAAAATAATTGAAAATCGCCCTGGCCCCAACGGGGGGGGCTGGCTCGACAAAAAAATCAACTTTCACCCCCCAAAAACGCCCGGGAGGGGTCCTAGACGCCCGAAACCATTCCGGACTTTCCCGGGAAAAACCCCAAAAAAATTTTCAAAAACCCCGTCAACCAGGACTCTCCCCCTTGCCTAAAGGCCAGGGTCACAGGGGGGAATTTCCGGGGCAATGTGCCCCAAGGGGGCTCCGTCACTCTGAACTCGTTAGGGTTTTCGGGTTTGTGCGCCCCTGTTGGAGGGCCTTTCCCTTTACCTCTCAGGTTAGCGCCACAGAGTGGGGCGTAAGGGTTAAAAATTGGTTCCGAAATTACCTTCCTCCGTTCATTTTCCCGCTCCTTCCCTTTTCAGGTTAACGGCACAGAGTTTTGGACCGCAAAAATGCCCCAAAAGTTTTTCCGTAAATTTGCCTCCTTCCCTTCTCGGGTTAGCGCGCACAGAGTGTGGGAGGGCAAAAAGGGCCTCGTTTGCGCTCCTTTACTTTCCGCCCCTTTAACCCTCGGGTTTAACGCGCACAGAGGTCGGAGTGCAAAAAATGCCACCAGAAGCGCTCCGAAAATTTTTCCGCGCCTTATTTTTGGGGTTAGCGCCCCAAGATGTCGGGGGGCAAAAATGGGCCAGGACCCCCTTTTTTCATTTTCGCCTTTTTTACTTTTTCAGGTTAGCGCGCCCCAGAGTGCCCGGAGGGCAAAAAGGGTTTTCCCGGAAACCTCCGTTACTTTTCGCTTTTAAATTTCTGGGAAAAATCACGAAATTAGTGTCGGAAAAAAAAAAATGGTCCCGGAACGCCCCTTATTTTTTCCCCCCCTTTTCCCCCTCTCGGCCTATCACGCACATAGCCCCCGGAAAGGGAAAAAATGGTCCCGGAGACGCTCCGTCCCTTTGCGCTCCTTACTCTGCCGGGGAATTGGGGGTCGGAGTTTAAAAAACATGGCAAAGGTGTTCAGCTAACCCTTGCTGCGCTCCCTCACCCACCCTTCCCCCCATAAAAGGGGGAAACATCACCCACAATTTTTCGAACCAATAGTTCCGCAGGAATTTCCTTTTACCCGAAACATAGAGTCAAAAAGGGGGGGAAAAACCCCTTTTAAAGCCTTTTGGGGGTGTCTGATCAATTAAAAATTTTTAAGCCCAAGGGGAAGGGAAGGGTTTTTTAAATTTCCCCCAGAGGGGAATGCCCCCCTTTGGGGGAGGGGGTTTTAAGGGGGGAGGATGATAAAGGGGCCAAAAAGTTCCGGGACAAATTTTCCCCTTTAAAACCCGAAAAAAAAAAAAAAAACACCACACAAACACACCCACCACCCCAACACACACAACCACACAAAACACACCAAAACACACACACAAAACACACACACTTTAAAGTTTTGGGGTTTCCTCCGAACATAAAACTTCAAAACCCTTTGTTTGGGTTTTGTGGGAGGAGCCGCCGAAATCCCTTTTTCCCCTCGGGGATGCTAGACTGGTTTTCCCGGCCAAAAAGAAAAACCGGACCAATTTTTTTCTTCATTTCCCCCATGATGGGGGACTAACGGCAGGGAGGAGGCGGGGGTGGCCCTGGGTTTTGGGGGCGCCAACAAACCCTAAAATCATCATCATCATCATCAGGGACCCAAGGGGGGCAAACGGTTTCCACCAAAAGCGTAAAACTCATTTAAAAAAATTGAAAATCGCCCTTCCCCACAGGGGGGGGGGCCCCCGGGTCGACATCATAAACATCACCACCAGAAGAAGACCGGGGGGGTCCTAGACCCCGAAAGGGAATTTCCCGGACAATTTTCAAAAAACCCCCCAAAAATTCTGTAACCCCCTTTAACCACGGACCTCCCTTGCTTCAGGCCAGGGGGACAGGAGGGGGTCCCGGGGGCGAAAAAGTGCCCGAGAGGGCTCCGTCACTCTGAACTCGTTACGTGTCAGGTTTGTGCGCACACTGTCGGAGGGTAAAAATGGCCTCGGATACGCTCCGTCACTTTCCGCTCCTTACCTCTCAGGTTAGCGCGCACAGAGTGTCGGAGCGCAAAAAATGCCACCAAAAGCGCTCCGTAAATCTGCGCTCCTTACCTCTCAGGTTAGCGCGCACAGTGTCGGAGGGCAAAAATGGCTTTGGATACGCTCCGTCACTTTCCGTTCCCTACCGCTCAGGTTAGCGCGCACAGTGTAAGACCGCAAAAATGCCTCCAGAAGCGCTCCGCAAATTTGCGCTCCTTACCTCTCATGTTAGCGCGCACAGAGTGTCAGAGTGCATAAATGCCACCAGAAGCGCTCCGTAAACTTCCGCGACTTATCTCTTAGGTTTTCGCGCATAGAGTGTCGGAGGGCAAAAATGGGCCAGGACCCGCTCCGTGACTTCGCGCTCCTTACTTCTCAGGTTAGCGCGCAGAGAGTGTCGGTGGGCAAAAATGGCCCCGGAAACACTCTGTTACTTTTCGCTACTTACCTCTCGGCCTATCACGCACATAGTGTCGGAGGGCAAAAATGGTCCCGGAGACGCTCCATTACTTTTCGCTCCTTACCTCTCGGTTTATCACGCACATAGTGTCGGAAGGCAAAAATGGTCCCGGAGACGCTCCGTCTCTTTGCGCTCTTTATCTCTCAGCCTATGGGACATTGAGGGTCGGAGCTGAAAAACATGGCAAAGGTGCTCAGCTAACCCTTGCTGCTGCTGCACCCTCCTCCTCCTCCTCCTTGCATGGAAGATAAGGGGGAAACATCACCTCACAATTATCGACGCGAGTAGCTTCCGCAGCGAGTTACCTTCATACCTAAGAACATCATATGAGTCACAAGGGGAGGGAAACCACTTTTAATGCCTTGTGGCGTGTCTGATCAATAGTTACTCTTATAGAAGAGGCAAGGGACAATAATTTTCGGGCGACATTCTCACTTAGAGCAATGAACCCACATCTGTGATGTGAGGAGGGGGTTCGTACGGAAAGGATGGAGGGACTGAGTGAGGGACCCAACAGGAGGAGGAGGAGGAGGAGGTACGGGAGGGAGCGAGCGAGCGAGGGAGGGATCGACCACGCTTCACACAGACATATACACACACACATACATCAGCGGACATTTATCGACACTAATATGTGTCCGCAGAGAATTTCCTCCTATGCTGAGAGCATAGAGTCACCGAGTGATTGAAGACACTTTCATGCTAGGGGTAGTGTCTGATCATTAATTTCTCATATGCCAGATGCAAGGAAGGATCTTTTTATTCTTGGGAGAGGGGGCACAATGCGACTTGGGGGTGATTGTTGATGAGGATGATGATAGCCGCAAACAGTCTCCGTGATCAAATTCCTTCTCACCAGAGAGCATAGTAATTACGACGGGGGAAACACACACACAGACACACACACACACACACACACACACACACACACACACACACACACACACACACACACACACACACAGACTCACACACACACACACAACTTTAAAGTTCTGTGTGCATCCGAACATAATGCCTTCAAAACCCATTGTGTGTTTTGTTGGAGTAGCCAACCAGTACTCCGATGGACCATCGGAGATTGCTAGACTGGTTTTCCGCAAAAGACGAGACGCGTAACAATCTGTACATTCCTCCATGATGGGACGACTGACTGGCAGGCAGGAGGCGGAGGTGGCTTTCTGGGTGTTGGGGGGCGCCAACAACAACATCATCATCACCATGATCAGGACATCGCAGGGGAGCAAAGCGCGTTTCCACCAAAACGCGTAAAACTCCCTAAAATTATTGAAAATTGCCTTGGCACACCGCGGAGGGGGCTGGCTCGACATCATCATCATCACCACCAGAAGACGACCGGAGGGGTCCTAGACGCCCGAAAGGCATTCCTGGACATTCAAAGGAAAAACACTAAAAAATTTCTAACCACGTCAACCATGGACTCTCTTCTTGCATCTCAAGCCAGAGGTCACAGGAGGGAGTCCGGGCGCGACATGTGCCCCGAGAGGGCTCCGTCACTCTGAACTCGTTACGGTTCAGGTTTGTGCGCACAAAGTGTCGGAGGGCAAAAATGGCTTCAGATACGCTCCGTCACTTTCCGCTCCTTACCTCTCAGGTTAGCGCGCACAGAGTGTCGGAGCGCAAAAATGCCACCAGAAGCGCTCCGTAAATCTGCACTCCTTACCTCTCAGGTTAGCGCGCACACAGTGTCGGAGTTTCATAATGGCCTCGGATACGCTTCGTTACTTTCCACTCCTTACCTCTCAGGTTAACGTGCACAGAGTGTCGGAGCGGAAAAATGCCGCCAGAAGCGCTCCGTAAATTTGCACTCCTTACCTCTCAGGTTGGCACACACAGAGTGTCGGAGGGCAAAAACTGCCTCGTTTGCGCTCCGTCACTTTCCGCTCCTTACCGCTCAGGTTAGCGCGCACAGAGTGTCGGAGTGCAAAAATGCCACCAGAAGCGCTTCGTAAATTTCCGCGACTTATCTCTTAGGTTATCGCGCACAGAGTGTCGGAGGGGAAAATGGGCCAGGAGCCGCTCCGTCACTTCGCGCTTCTTACTTCTCAGGTTAGCGCCCACAGAGTGTCGGAGGGCAAAAATGGTCCCGGAAACACTCCGTTACTTTTCGCTCCTTACCTCTCGAAATATCACGCACATAGTGTCAGAGGGCAAAAGTGGTCCCAGAGACGAACCGTTACTTTTCGCTCCTTACCTCTCGGCCTATCACGCACATAGTGTCGGAGGGCCAAAATGGTCCCGGAGACGCTCCGTCACTTTGCGCTCCTTATCTCTGCCAATGGGACATTGAGGGTCGGAGCTTAAAAACATGGCAAAGGTGCTTAGCTAACCCTTGCTGCAGCTGCAGCTGCACCCTACTCCTCCTCCTCCTTGCATGGAAGGTAAGGGGGAAACATCACCTTACAATTATCGAAGCCAGTAGCTTCCGCAGCGAGTTTCCTTCATACCTGAAAACATCATATGAGTCACAAGGGGAGGGAAACCACCTTAAATGCCTGGAGGCGTCTCTGATCAATAGTTCCTCTTATAGCAGAGGCAAGGGACGATATTTTTGGGGCGACATTCTCACCTAGAGCAATGAACCCACATCTGTGATGTGAGGAGGGGGTACACACTGAAGGAGGGAGCGACTGAGTGAGGGACCCAACAGTAGGAGGAGGAGGTACGGGAGGGAGCGAGCGAGCGAGGGAGGGATCGACGACGCTTCAGACACAGACACACACACACACATACAAACACACACACACACACACACACACACACACACACACACACACACACACACACACAAACACACACACAAACACACACACAAACACACGCACAGCTCTAAAGTTCGGTGTGCCTCCGAACATAATATCTTCAAAACCCTTTGTGGGTTTTAGTGGAGGAGCCAGCCAGAACTCCGATGGACCATCGGAGATCGCTAGACTGGTTTTCCTCAAAAGAAGAGACGCGTAGCAATCTCTACATTTCTCCATGATGGGACGACTAACTGGCATGCAGGAGGCTGAGGTGGCTCTCTGGGTGTTGGATGGCGCCAACAACACCATCATCATCATCATCATCATCATCAGGCTACCGCAGGGGAGCAAAGCCCGTTTCCACCAAAACGCGTAAAACTCACTAAAATAATTGAAAATCGCCCTGGCACACAGCGGAGGGGGCTGGCTCGACATCATCATCATCACCACCAGAAGAAGACTGGAGGGGTCCTAGACGACCGAAAGGCATTCCTGGACATTCTCAGAAAAACCCCTAAAAAATGACTGTTATTCCTCCGTCAAACACGCACTCTCTCCTAGCCTCTCAGTCCAGCGGTCACAGGAGGGAGTCCGGGCGTGACATGTGCCCCGAGAGGGCTCCGTCACTCTGAACTCGTTACGGTTCAGGTTTGTGCGCACTAAGTGTCGGAGGGCAAAAATGGCCTCGGATACGCTCCGTCACTTTCCGCTCCTTACCTCTCAGGTTAGTGCGCACAGAGTGTCGGAGTGCAAAATGCCACCAGAAGCGCTCCGTAAATTTGCGCTCCTTACCTCTCAGGTTAGCGCGCACAGAGTGTCGGAGGGCAAAAATGGCCTCGAATACGCTACGTCACTTTCTGCTCCTTACCTCTCAGATTCGGGCGCACAGAGTGTCGTAGTGCAAAAATGCTACCAGAAGCGCTCCGTAAATTTCCGCGCCTTATCTCTCAGGTTAGCGCGCAGAGAGTTTCGGAGGGCAAAAATGGATCTGGAGCCGCTCCTTCACTTCGCGCTCCTTACTTCTCAGGTTAGCGCGCACAGAGTGTCGGAGGGCAAAAATGGTCCCAGAGACGCTCCCTTACTTTTCGCTCCTTACTTCTCGGCCTTTCCCGCACATAGTGTCGGAGGGCAAAAATGGTCCTGGAAGCGCTCCGTCACTTTGCGCTCCTTATCTCTCAGGTTAGCGCGTACAGAGTGTCGGAGCGCAAAAATGGAACCAGAAGCGCTACGTAAATCTGCGCTCCTTACCTCTCAGGTTAGCGCGCATAGAGTGTCGGAGGGCAAAAATCGCCTCTGATACGCTCCGTCACTTTCCGTTACTGCTGCTGCTGCACCCTCCTCCTCCTACTCCTTGCATGGAAGGTAAGGGGGAAACATCACCTCACAATTATCGACGCCAGTAGCTTCCGTAGCGAGTTTCCTTCACATCTAAGACAATCGTATGAGTCACAAGGGGAGGGAAAACTCTTTTATTGCCTGGTGGCGTGTCTGATCAATAGTTCCTCTTATAGGAGAGGTAAGGGACGATATTTTTGGGGCGACATTCTCACCTAGAGGAATTAACCCATATATGTGATGTAAGAAGGAGGTACCTACGGAAAGTAAGGAGCGACTGAGTGAGGGACCCAACAGGAGGAGGAGGAGGAGGTACGGGTGGGAGCGAGCGAGCGAGGGAGGGAGCGACCACGCTTCCCACACACACACAGAAGCACATCAGCGGACATTTATCGACACTAATATGTGTCCGCTGAGAATTTCCTCCTATGCTGAGAGCATAGTCACCAAGTGATGGAAGACACTAGGAATAGTGTCTGATCATTAATTTCTCAGATGCCAGATTTAAGGAAGGATCTTTTTATTCTTGGGAGAGGGGGCACACTGCGACTTGGGGGTGATTGTTGATGATGATGATGATACCCGCAAAACAGTCTCCGTGATCTAATTCCTTCTCACCAGAGAACATAGTAATTACGACGGGACACACACACACACACACACACACACACACACACACACACACACACACACACACACACACACACACACACACAGCTTTAAAGTTCGGTGTGCCTCCGAGCATAATCTCTTCAAAACCTATTGTGGGTTTTGGTGGTGGAGCCAGCCAGAACTCCGATGGACCATTGGAGATTGCTAGACTGGTTTTCCACAAAAGAAGAGATGCGTAGCAATATCTGCATTCCTCCATGGGGGGACTACTGACTAGGGGCAGGAGGCAGAGGTGGCTCTATGGGTGTTTGGGGGTCGCCAACGACACCATCATCATCATCATCATCAGGCCACCGTAGGGGAGCAAAGAGTGCTTCCCCCAAAACACTTAAAACTCACTAAAATAATTGAAAATCGCCCTGGCTCACAGCGTAGGGGACTGGCTCCACATCATCATCATTACCACCAGAAGACGACCGGAGGGGTCCTAGACCCCCGAAAGGCATTCCTGGACGTTCTCAGAAAAACCACTAAAAAATCTCTGATATTTCTCCGTCAACCACGTACTCTCTCCTTGCGTCTCAGGCCAGCGGTCACAGAAGGGAGTCCGGGCGCGATATATGCCCCGAGAGTTCTCCGCCACTCTGCACTCGTTACGTCTCAGGTTTATGCGCACAGTGTCGAAGGGCAAAAATGGCCTCGGATACGCTCCGTCGCTTTCCGCTCCTTACCTCTAAGGTTAGCGCGAACATTGGGTCGGAGGGCAAAAATGGCCTCGGATATACTCCGTCACTTTTCGCTCCTTACCTCTCAGTCAAGCGCGCACTGAGTGTCGGAGTGCAAAAATGCCACCAGAAGAGCTCCGTAAATTTCCGCTCTTTACCTCTCAGGTTATCGTGCACAGAGTGTAGGAGCGCAAAAATGCCACCAGAAGCGCTCCGTTAATCTACGCTCCTTACCTCTCAGATTAGCGCGCACAGAGTGTCGGAGGGCAAAAATGGCCTCGGATACGCTCCGTCATTTTCCGCTACTTACCTCTCAGGTTAGCGTGCAGAGAGTGTCGGAGCGCAAAAATGCCACTAGAAGCGCTCCGTAAATTTGCGCTCCTTACCTCTCAGGCTAGCGCGCACAGAGTGTCGGAGGGCAAAAATGGCCTCGGATACACTCAGCCACTTTCCGCTCCTTACCTCTCAGTTAAGCGCGCACTGAGTGTCGGAGTGCAAAAATGCCACCAGAAGCGCTCCGTAAATTTCCGCGCCTTATCTCGCAGGTTAGCGCGCACAAAGTGTCGGAGGGCAAACATGGGACCGGAGCCGCTCCGTCAGTTCGCACTCCTTACTTATCAGGTGAGCACGCACAGAGTCTCGTAGGGCAAAAATGGTCCCGGTGACGCTCCGTCAATTTGCGCTCCTTATCTCTCAGCCTATGGGACATTGAGGATCAGAGCTGAAAAACATGGCAAAAGTGCCCAGCTGACCCTTGCTTCTGCTGCACCCTCCTCCTCCTCCTCCTTGCATGGAAGGTAAGGGGGAAACATCACCCCACAATTATCGACACCAGTAGCTTCCGCAGCGATTTCCTTCATACCTGAGAACATCACATGAGTCAAAAGGGGAGGGAAACCACTTTTAATGCCTGGTGGCGTGTCTGACCAATAGTTCCTCTTATAGCAGAGGTAAGGGACGATATTTTTGGGCCATATTCTCACATAGAGCAATGAACCCAGATCTGTGATGTGAGGAGGAGGTACGTACGGAAAGGAAGGAGCGACTGAGTGAGGGACCCAACAGGAGAAGGAGGAGGAGGAGGTACGGGAGGGAGCGACCATGTTTCCGGCACACACACACACAAACACACAAAAGCGGACATTTATCGACACTAATATGTGTCCGCAGAGAATTTCCTCCTATGCTGAGAGAATAGATTCACCAAGTTATGGAAGACACTTTCATGCTAGAAGTAGTGTCTGATCATTAAATTTTCAGATGCCAGAGGCAAGGAAGTATCTTTATATTCTTGGGAGAGGGGGCACACTGCGACTTGGGTGTGATTGTTGATGATGATGATGGTAGCCGCAAACAGTCTCCGTGATCAAATTCCTTCTCACCAGAGAGCATAGTAATTACCGCGGGACACACACACACACACACACACACACACACACACACACACACACACACACACACACACAAACACAGTTTTAAAGTTCGGTGTGCCTCCGAACATAATCTCTTCAAAACGCATTATGGGTTTTGGTGGAGGAACCAGCCAGAACTAGACGCCCGAAAGGCATACCTAACCTGGACATTCTCAGAAAAAAACCTAAAAAACGTCTAAGTTATTTCTCCGTCAACCACGGACTCTCTCCTTTTGTCTCAGGACAGCGGTCACAGGAGGGAATCCGGGTGCGACATGTGCCCTGAGAGGGCTCCGTCAATCTGCACTTGTTACGTCTCAGGTTTGTGCGCCCAGACTGTCTGAGGGCAAAAATAGCCTCGGACAAGCTCCGTCACTTTTCGCTCCTTACCTCTCAGGTTAGAGCGCACAGGGTGTCGGAGCGCAAAAATGCCACCAGAAGCGCTCCGTAAACCTGCGCTCCTTAACTCTCAGGTCATCGCGCACAGAGTGTCGGAGGGCAAAAATGGCCTCGGATACGCTCCGTCACTTTCCGCTCCTTACCTCTAAGGTTAGCGCGAACATTGTGTCGGAGGGCAAAAATGGCCTCGGATACACTCCGTCACTTTTCGCTCCTTACCTCTCAAGTTAGTGAGCACAGAGTGTCGGAGGGCAAAAATGCCCTCGGATGCGCTCAGTCACTTTCCGCTCCGTACCTCTCAGGTTAGCTCGCACAGAGTGTCGGAGTGCAAAAATGGGCCTGGAGCTGCTCCGTCACTTCGCGCTCCTTCCTTCTCAGGTTAGCGCGGAGGGAGTATCAGAGTGCAAAAATGATCCCGAAGACGCTCCGTTACTTTTCACTCCTTACCTCTCGGCTTATCACATGCATAGTGTCGGAGGGCAAAAATGGTCCCGGAGACGCTCCGTTACTTTTCGCTCCTTATCTCTCGGCCTATCATGCACATAGTGTCGGAGGGCAAATATGGTCCCGGAGACGCTCCGTTACATTACGCTCCTTACCTCTCGGCCTATCACGCACATAGTGCCGGAGGGCAAAAATGGTCCCGGAGACGCTCCGTCAATATCCGCTCCTTATCTCTAAGCCTATGGGACATTGAGGGTCGGAGCTGAAAAACATGGCAAAGGTGCTCAGCTTACCCTTGCTTCTGCTGCACCCTCCTCCTCCTCCTCTTTGCATGGAAGGTAAGGGGGAAACATCACCTCACAATTATCGACACCAGTAGCTTCCGCAGCGAGTTTCCTTCATACCTGAGAACATCATATGAGTCACAAGGGGAGAGAAACCACTTTTAATGCCTGGTGGCGTGTCTGATCAACAATTCCTCTTACAACAGAGGTAAGGGACGATATTTTTGGGGCGTTATTCTCACCTAGAGCAATGAACCCACATCAGTGATGTGAGGAGGAGGTACGTACGGAAAGGAAGGAGCGACTGAGTGAGGAGCCCAACAGGAGGAGGAGGAGGAGGAAGTACGGGAGGGAGCGAGCGAGCAAGGG
Source organism: Panulirus ornatus (assembly GCF_036320965.1). Classification (NCBI taxonomy): domain Eukaryota; kingdom Metazoa; phylum Arthropoda; class Malacostraca; order Decapoda; family Palinuridae; genus Panulirus; species Panulirus ornatus. Next base: position 1,280,745 of record NC_092256.1, on the reverse strand, counting down.
AGGGAGCGACCATGTTTCCCCACCACCCAAACACACACACACACACACACACACACACACACACGCACACACACACACACACACACACACACACACACACACACACACACACACACACACACACACACACACACACATCAGCGGACATTTATCGACACTAATATGTGTCCGCAGAGAATTTCCTCCTATGCTGAGAGAATAGAGTCACCAAGTGATGGAAAACACTTTCATGCTAGGAGTAGTGTCTGATCATTAATTTCTCAGATGCCAGAGGTAAGGAAGGATCTTTTTATTTTTGGGAGAGGGGGCACACTACGACTTGAGGGTGATTATCGATGATGATGATAGCCGCAAACAGTCTCCGTGATCAAATTCCTTCTCACCAGAGAGCATAGTAATTACGACGGGGGACACACACACACACACACAAACACACACAAACAAACACTCACACACACACACACACACACACACACACACACACACACACACACACACACACACACACACACACAGACACACACACACACACACCGCTTTAAACCTCGGTGTGCCTCCGAACATAATCTCTTCAAAACCCATTGTGGGTTCTGGTGGAGGAACCAGCCATAACTGGACGCCTGAAAGGCTTACCTGTACATTCTCAAAAAAAACCTTAAAATACGTCTAAGTTATTCCTCCGTCGACCACGGACTCTCTCCTTGCGTCTCAGGCCAGCGGTCACAGGATGGAATCCGGGCGCGACATGTGCCCCGACAGGGCTTCGTCACTCTGCACTCGTTACGTCTCAGGTTTGTGCAAGCAGTGTCGGAGTGCAAAAATGTCCTCGGATACCCTCCGTCACTTTCCGCTCCTTACCTCTCAGGTTAGCGCGCAAACAGTGTCGGAGCGCAAAAATGCCACCAGAAGCGTTCCGTTAATATAAGCTCCTTACCTCTCAGGTTAGCTCGCACAAAGTGTCGGAGGGCAAAAATGGCCTCGGATACACTCCGCCATTTTCCACTCCTTACCTCTCAGGTAATCGCGTACAGAGTGTCGCCGTGCAAAATGCCACCAGAAGCGCTCCATAAATTTCCCAGCCTGATCTCGCAGGTTAGCGCGCACAGAGTGTCGGAGGGCAAAAATGGGCCCGGAGCCGCTCCGTCAGTTCGCACTCCTTACTTATCAGGTTATCGCGCACAGAGTGTCGGAGGGCAAAAATGGTCACGGAGACGCTATGTTACTTTTCGCTCCTTACCTCTCGGCCTATCACGCACATAGTATCGGAGGGCAAAAATTGCCCCGGAGATGCTCCGTTACTTTTCGCTTCCTACCTCTCGGCCTATTACGCACATAGTGTCGGAGGGCAAAAATTGTCCCTGAGACGCTCCGTTACTTTACGTTCCTTACCTCTCGTTCTAACGTGCATAGAGTGTCGGAGGGCAAAAATGGTCCCGGAGACGCTCCGTCAATTTGCGCTCCTTATCTCTCAGCCTATGGGACATTGAGGGTCGGAGCTGCAAAACATGGCAAAAGTGCTCAGCTGACCCTTGCCTCTGCTGCACCCTCCTCCTCCTCCTCCTCCTTGCATGGAAGGTAAGGGGGAAACATCACCTCACAATTATCGACCGTAGCTTCCGCAGCGAGTTTCCTTCACACCTGAGAACATCATATGAGTCACAAGGGGAGGGAAAACACTTTTAATGCCTGGTGGCGTGTCTGGTCAATAATTCCTCTTATAGCAGAGGTAAGGGACTATATTTTTGGGCCATATTCTCACATAGAGCAATGAACCCAGATCTGTGATGTGAGGAGGAGGTACGTACGGAAAGGAAGGAGCGACTGAGTGAGGGACCCAACAGGAGGAGGAGGAGGAGGAGGTACGGGAGGGAGCGAGCGAGCAAGGATGGAGCGACCATGTTTCCCGCACACACACACAAAAGCGGACATTTATCGACACTAATATGTGTCCGCAGAGAATTTCCTCCTATGCTGAGAGAATAGAGTCACCAAGTGATGGAAGACACTTTCTTGCTAGGAGTAGTGTCTGATCATTAAATTCTCAGATGCCAGAGGCAAGGAAGGATCTTTATATTCTTGGGAGAGTGGGAACACTGCGACATGGGTGTGATTGTTGATGATGATGATGATATCCGCAAACAGTCTCCGTGATCAAATTCCTTCTCACCAGAGAGCATAGTAATTACGAAGGGGGACACATACACACACACACACACACACACACACACACAAACACACACACACACACACACACACAAACACAGCTTTAAAGTTCGGTGTGCCTCCGAACATAATCTCTTCAAAACCCATTTTGGGTTTTAGTGGAGGAACCAGCCAGAACTAGACGCCCGAAAGGCATACCTGGACATTCTCAGAAAGAAAAACCTAAAGAACGTCTAACTTATTCGTCCGTCAACCACGGACTCTCTCCTTGCGTCTCAGTCCAGCGGTCACAGGAGGGAGTCCGGGCGCGACATATGCCCTGAGAGAGCTCCGTCACTCTGCACTTGTTACGTCTCAGGTTTGTGGGCACAGAGTGTCGGAGGACAAAAATGTCCTCGGATAAGCTCCGTCACTTTCCGCTCCTTACCTCTCAGGTTAGAGCGCACGGAGTGTCGGAACGCAAAAATGCCACCAGAAGCGCTCCGTAAATCTGCGCTCCTTACCTCTCAGGTCAGCGCGCACAGAGTGTCGGAGGGCAAAAATGACCACGGATACGCTCCGTCACTTTCCACTCCTTACCTCTCAGGTTAGAGCGAACAGTGTGTCGGAGGGCAAAAATGGCCTCGGATACACTCCGTCACTTTTCGCTTTTTACATCTCAAGTTAGCGCGCACAGAGTGTCGGTGTGCAAAAATGCCACCAGAAGCGATCCGTAAATTTCCGCGCCTTATCTTTCAGGTTAGCGCGAACAGAGTGTCAGAGGCCAAAAATGGGCCCGGAGCTGCTCCGTCACTTCGCGCTCCTTACTTATCAGGTTAGCGCGCACAGAGCGTCAGAGTGCAAAAATGGGCCCGGAGACGCTCCGTTACTTTTCGCTACTTACCTCTCGGCCCCTCACGCACATAGTGTCGGAGGGCAAATATGGTCCGGGAGACGCTCCGTTACTTTTCGCTCCTTACCTCTCGGCTTATCACACACATAGTGTCAGAGGGCAAAAATGGTCCCGGAGACGCTCCGTTACTTTTCGCTACTTACCTCTCGGCCCCTCACGCACATAGTGTCGGAGGGCAAATATTGTCCGGGAGACGCTCCGTTACTTTACGCTCCTTACCTCTCGGCCTAATACGCATATAGTGTTGGTGGGCAAAAATGGTTCCGGAGACGCTCCGTCAATTTGCGCTCCTTATCTCTTAGCCTAAGGGACATTGAGGGTTGGAGCTGAAAAACATGGCAAAGGTGCTCAGCTGACCCTTGCTTCTGCTGCACCCTCCTCCTCATCCTCCTTGCATTGAAGGTAAGGGGGAAACATCACCTCACAATTATCGACCCCAGTAGCTTCTGCAACGAGTTTCCTTCAAACCTAAGTTATACCTAAAGTTATTCCTCCGTCAACCACGGACTCTCTCCTTGAGTCTCAGGCCAGCGGTCACAGGATGGAATCCGGGCGCGACATGTGCCCCGAGAGGGCTCCGTCACTATGCACTCGTTACCTCTCAGGTTTGTGCGCACAGAGTGTCGGAGGGCAAAAATGTCCTCGGATACGCTCCGTCATTTTCCGCTCCATACCTCTCCGGTTATCGCTCACAGAGTGTCGGAGCGCAAAAATGCCATCAGAAGCGCTCCGTAAATCTGCGCTCCTTACCTCTCAGGCTAGCGTGCACAGAGTGTCGGAGGGCAAAAATGGCCTCTGATACGCTCCATCACTTTCCACTCCTTACCTCTCAGGTTAGAGCGAACAGAGTGTCGGAGGGCAAAAATGGCCTTTGATAAACTCCGTCAATTTTCGCTCCTCACCTCTCAGGTTAGCGCGCACAGAGTGCCGGAGGGCAGAAATGGCCTCGGATGCGCTCCGTCACTTTCCGCTCCGTACCTCTCAGGTTAGCGCCCAGAGAGTGAAGGAGTGCAAAAAAGGCCACAAGAAGCGATCCGTAAATTTCCGCGCCTTATCTCTCAGGCTAGCGCGCAAAGAGTGTCGGAGTGACGGAGCTGCTCCGTCACTTCGCGCTCCTTACTTCTCGGGTTAGCGTGCACAGTGTCGGAGTTCAAAAATGGTCCCGAAGACGCTCCGCTACTTTTCGCTCCTTACCACTCGGCCTATCACGCACATAGTGTCGGAGGGCAAAAATGGTCCCGGAGACGCTCCGTTACTTTTCGCTCCTTACCTCTCGGCCTATTACGCACATAGTGTCGGAGGGCAAAAATGGTCCCGGAGACGCTCCATTACTTTACGCTCCTTACCTCTCGGCCTAACACGCACATAGCGTCGGAGGGCAAAAATGGTCCCGGAGACGCTCCGTCAATTTGCGCTCCTTATCTCTCAGCCTATGGGACATTGAGGGTAGGAGCTAAAAAACATGGCAAAAGTGCTCAGATAACCCTTGTTTCTACTGCACCCTCCTCCTCTTCCTCCTCCTTGCATGGAAGGTAAGGGGGAAACATCACCTCACAATTATCGACAAAATTAGCTTGCGCAGCTAGTTTCCTTCATTCCTGAGAACCTCATATGAGTCATAAAGGGAGGGAAACCACTTTTATTGCCTGGTGGCGTGTCTGATCAATAGTTCCTCTTATAGCAGAGGTAAGGGACGATATTTTTGGGGCGATAGAGGAGGAATGAGGAGGAGTCACGGGAGGGAGCAAGCGACCGAGTGAGGGAGCGACTATGTTTCCCGCACACACACACACACACACACACACACACACACACACACACACACACAAAAGCGGACATTTATCTACACTAATATGTGTCCGCAGTGAATTTCCTCCTATGCTTAGAGCATAGAGTCACCAAGTGATGGAAGACACTTTCATTCTATGAGTAGTGTCTGATCATTAATTTCTCAGATGCCAGAAGCAAGGAAGGATCATTTTATTCTTGGGAGAGGGGGCACACTGCGACTTGGGTGTGATTGTTGATGATGATGATGATGATATCCGCAAACAGTCTCCGTGATCAAATTCCTTCTCACCAGAGAGCATAGTAATTACGACGGGGGACACACACACACACACACACACACACACACACACACACACACACACACACACACACTCACACACACACACAAACACACACAAACACACACACACACACACACACACACACACACACACACACACACACACACACACACACACACACACACAAACACAGCTTTAAAGTTCGGTGTGCCTCCGAACATAATTTCTTCTAAACCCATTGTGGGTTTTAGTGGAGGAACCAGTCAGAACTAGACGCCCGAAAGGCATACCTGGACATTCTCAGAAGAAAACCAAAAAAACCTCTAAGTTATTCCTCCGTCAACCACGGACTCTCTCCTTGCGTCTCAGGCCAGCGGTCACAGGAGGGAGTCCGGGCGCGATATGTTCCCCGACAGGGCTCCGTCACTCTGCACTCGTTACGTCTCATGTTTGCGCGCACAGAGTGTCGGAAGGCAAAAATTGCCTCGGATACGCTCCGTTACTTTCCGCTTTTTACCTCTCAGGTTAGCGCGCAAAGACTGTCAGAGCGCAAAAATGCCACCAGAAGCGCTCCGTTAATCTACGCTCCTTTCCTCTCAGGTTAGCGCGCACAAGAGTGTCGGAGGGCAACAATGGCCTAGGATACGCTCCGTCACTTTCCGCTCCTTACCTCTAAGGTTATCGCGCACAGAGTGTCGGAGCGCAAAAATGCCACTAGAAGCGATACATAGATTTGCGCACCTTATCTCTCAGGTTAGTGCCCACAAAGTGTTGGAGGGCAAAAATGGCCTCGAATTCGCTCCGTCACTTTCCGCTCCTTGCCACTCAGGTTAACGCGCACAGTGTCGGAGTGGAAAAATGCCACCAGAAGCGCTCCGTAAATTTCCACGTCTTATCTCTCAAGTTATCGCGCACAGAGTGTCGGAGGGCAAAAATGGGCCCGGAGCCGCTTCGTCAGTTCGCACTCCTTACTTATCAAGTTAGCGCGCACACAGTGTCGGAGGGCAAAAATGGTCCCGGAGACGCTCCATTACTTTTCGCTCCTTACCTCTCGGCCTATCACCCACATAGTGTCGGAGGGCAAAAATGGTCCCGGACGCGCTCCGTTACTTTTCGCTACTAACCTCTCGAACTATCACGCACATAGTGTCGGAGGGCAAAAATGGTCCCGGAGACTCTCCGTTACTTTTCGCTCCTTACCTCTCGGCCTATCACGCACATAGTGCCGGAGGGCAAAAATGGTACCGGAGACTCTCCGTTACTTTTCGCTCCTTACCTCTCAGCCTATCACGCACATAGTGTCGGAGGGTAAAAATGGTCCGGAAGACGCTCCGCTACTTCTCGCTCCTTACCTCTCGGCCCATCACGCACATAGTGTCGGAGGGCGAAAATGGTCTCGGAGACGCTCCGTTACTTCTCGCTACTTACCTCTCGGCCTATCACGCACATAGTTTCTGAGGGCAAAAATGGTCCGGAAGACGCTCCGCTACTTCTCGCTCCTTACCTCTCGGCCCATCACGCACATAGTGTCGGAGGGCGAAAATGGTCTCGGAGACGCTCCGTTACTTCTCGCTACTTACCTCTCGGCCTATCACGCACATAGTTTCTGAGGGCAAAAATGGTTCCGGACACGCTCCGTTACTTTTCGCTCCTTACCTCTCGGCCTATCACGCACATAGTGTCGGAGGGCAAAAATGGTCCCGGAGAAGCTCCGTTACTTTTCGCTCCTTACCTCTCGCCCTTTATAATGCACATAGTGTCGGAGGGCAAAAATGGTCCCGGAGACTCTCTGTTACTTTTCGCGCCTTACCTCTCGGCCTATCACGCACATAGTGTCGGAGGGCAAAAATGGTACCGGAGACTCTCCGTTACTTTTCGCTCCTTACCTCTCAGCCTATCACGCACATAGTGTCGGAGGGTGAAAATGGTCCCGGAGACGCTCCGCTACTTCTCGCTCCTTACCTCTCGGCCCATCACGCACATAGTGTCGGAGGGCGAAAATGGTCTCGGAGACGCTCCGTTACTTCTCGCTCCTTACCTCTCGGCCTATCACGCACATAGTTTCTGAGGGCAAAAATGGTCCCGGAGACGCTCCGCTACTTCTCGCACCTTACCTCTCGGCCCATCACGCACATAGTGTCGGAGGGCGAAAATGGTCCCGGAGACGCTCCGTTGCTTCTCGCTCCTTACCTCTCGGCCTATCACGCACATAATATAGGAGGCCAAAAATGGTCCTGGAGACGCTTCGTTACTTTTCGCTTCTTATCTCTCGGCCTATCGCGCACATAGTGTCGGAGGGCAAAAATGGTCCCGGAGAGGCTCAATTACTTTTCGCTCGTTACCTCTCGGCCTATCACGCATATAGTGTCGGAGGGCAAAATTGGTCCCGGAGACGATCCGTTACTTCTTGCTCCTTACCTCTCGGCCCATCACGCACATAGTGTCGGAGGGCGAAAATGGTCTCGGAGACGCTCCGTTACTTTTTGCTCCTTACCTCTCGGCCTATCATGCACATAGAGTCGGAGGGCAAAAATGGTCCCGGAGACGCGCCGTCACTTTGCGTTTCTTATCTTTCAGCCTATGGGACATTGAGGGTCAGAGCTGAAAAATTTGGCAAAGGTGTTCAGCTAACCCTTGCTGCTGCAGCACCCTCCTCCTCCTCCTCCTCCTTGTATGGAAGGTTAGGGGGAAACATCACCTCACAATTATCAACACCAGTAGCTTCCGCAGCGAGTTTCCTTCATACCTGAGAACATCATATGAGTCACAAGGGGAGGGAAACCACTTTTAATGCCTGGTGGCGTGTCTGATCAATAGTTTCTCTTATAGCAAAGGTAAGGGACGATATTTTTGGGGCGATATTCTCACCTTCAGCAATGAACCCACATATCTGATGCGAGGGGGAGGTACGTACGGAAAGGAAGGAGCGACTGAGTGAGGAACCCAACGGGAGGAGGAGTAGGAGGTACGGGAGGGAGCGAGCGAGCGAGGGAGGGAGCGACCACGCTTCCCACACACACACACACACACACACATCAGAGGATATTTATCGACACTAGAGAATTTCCTCCAATGCTGACAGCAGAGAGTCACCAAGTGATGGAAGACACTTTCCTACTAGGAGTAGTGTCTGATCATTAATTTCTCAGATGCCAGAGGCAAGGAAGGATGTTTTTATTCTTGGGAGAGGGGGCACACTGCGACTTGGTGGTGATTGTTGATGATGATGATGATAGCCGCAAACAGTCTCCGTGATCAAATTCCTTCTCGCCAGAGAGGATAGTAATTACGATGGTGGACACACACACACACACACACACACACACACACACACACACACACACACACACACACACACACACACACACACACACACAGCTTTAAAGTTCGGTGTGCCTCCGAACGTAATGTCGTCAAAACCCATCGTGGGTTTTGGTGGAGGAGCCAGCCAGAACTCCGATGATCGGACGACTGACTGGCAGGCAAAAGGAGGAGGTGGCTCTCTGGGTGTTGCGGGGCGCCATCAACACCATCATCATCATCATCATCACCCCTCCGCATGGGAGCAAAGCGGGTTTCCACCAAAACACGTAAAACTCACTAAAATCATTGAAAATCTCCCTGGCACACAGCGGAGGGGGCTGGATCGACATCCTCATCATCACCACCAGAAGACGACCGGACGGGTCCTAGACGCCCGAAAGGCATTCCTGGACATACTCAGAAAACCCCCCAAAAAATTAAGTTATTCCTCCGTCAACCAAGGACTCTCTCCTTGCGTCTCAGGCCAGCGGTCACAGGAGGGAGTCCAGGCGCGACATGTGCCCTGAGAGGGCTCCGTCACTCTGCACTTGATACATCTCAGGTTTGTGCGCACAGACTGTCGGAGGGCCAAAATGTCCTCGAATACGCTCCGTCATTTTCCGCTCCTTACCTCTCAGGTTAGCGCGCAAAGAGTGTCGGAGTGCAAAAATGCCACCAGAAGCGCTTCATAAATTTCCGCGCCTTATTTCTCAGGTTAGCGCGCACAGAGTGTCGGAGGGTAAAAATGGGCCCATAGACGCCCCGTTACGTTTCGCTCCTTACGTCTCGGCCTATCACGCACATACTGTCGGAGTCCAAAAATGGTCCTGGAGACGCATTGTTACTTTTCGCTCCTTACCTCTCGACCTATCACGCACATAGTGTCGGAGTGCAAAAATGGTCCCGGAGACGCTCCGTTGCTTTTTGCTCCTTACTTCTCGGCCTATCACGCATATAGTGTCGGAGGGCAAAAATGGTCCCTTTGCGCTCCTTATCTCTCAGCCTATAGGACATTGAAGGTCGGAGCTGAAAAACATGGCAAAGGTGCTCAGCTAACCCTTGCTGCTGCTGCACCCTCCTCCTCCTCCTCCTTGCATGGAAGGTAAGGGGGAAACATCATCTTACAATTATCCATGCCAGTAGCTTCCGCAGCAAGGTTCCTTCATACTTGAGAAAATCATATGAGTCACAAGGGGATGGAAACCAATTTTAATGCCTGGTAACCTGTCTGATCAATAGTTCCTCTTATAGCAGAGGTAAGGGACGATATTTTTGTGGCGACATTCTCACCTAGAGCAATGAATCCACATCTGTGATATGAGGAGGAGGTACGTACGGAAAGGAAGGAGCGACTGAGTGAGGGACCCAACAGGTGGAGGAAGAGGAGGTACGGAAAAGAGCGAGCGAGCGAGGAAGGGAGCGACCACGTTTCCCACACACACAGAAACACATCAGCGGACATTTATCGACACTAATATGTGTCCGCTGAGAATTTCCTCCTATGCTCGGAATATAGAGTCACCAAGTGATGGAAGAAACTTTCATGCTAAGAGTAGTGTCTGATCATTCATTTCTCAGATGCCAGAGGCAAGAAAGGATCTTTTTTATTCTTGGGAGAGGGGGCACACTGCAACTTGGGGGTGATTGTTGATGATGCTGATGATAGCCGCAAAACAGTCTCAGTGATCAAATTCCTTCTCAACAGAGAGCATAGTAATTATGACGGGGAACACACACACAAACACACACACACACACACACACACACACACACACACACACACACACACACACACACACACACACACACACACACACACACACACACACACACACACACACACACACACACACACACACACACACACACACACACACACACGCACACAGCTTTAAAGTTCGGTGGGCCTCCGAACATAATCTCTTCAAAACCCATTGTGGGTTTTGGTTGAGGAGGCAGCCAGAACTCCGATGGACCATCGGAGATTGCTAGACTGGCTTTCCGCAAAAGAAGAGACGCATAGAAATCTCTACATTCCTCCATGATGGGACGGCTGAGTGGCAGGCAGGAGGCGGAGGTGGCTCTCTGGGTGTTGGGGGCGCCATCAACACCATCATCATCATCATCATCATCAGGCCACCGCAGGGGAGCAAAGCGTGTTTCCACCAAAACGCGTAAAACTCACTAAAATCATTGAAAATCGCCCTGGCACACAGCGGAGGGGGCTGGCTCCATATCATCATCATCAGCACCAGAAGACGACCGGAGGGTTCTGAGACGACCGAAAGGCATTCCTGGACATCCTCAGACAAACCCCTAAAGATGTTTGGAATTCCTCCGTCAACCATGGACTCTCTCCTTGCGTCTCAGGCCAGCAGCCACAGGAGGGAGTCCGGGCGCGACTTGTGCCCCGAGAGGGTTCCGTCACTCTGCACTCGTTACGTCTCAGTTTTGTGCACACAGAGTGTCGTAGGGCAAAAATGGCCCCGAATACGCTCCGTCACTTTTCGCTCCTTACCCCTCAGATTAGCGGGCATAGAGTGTCGGAGGGCAAAAATACCACCACAAGCCGTGCGCAAATTTGCGCTCCTTACCTCTCAGGTTAGCGCGCACAGAGTTTCGGAGGGCAAAAATGGCCTCCGATTCTCTCCGTTACTTTCTGCTCCTTACCTCTCAGGTTAGCGCGCACAGTGTGTCGGAGTGCGAAAATGCCACCAGAAGCGCTCAGTAAATTTCCGCGACTCATCTCTTAGGTTACCGCGCACAGAGTGTCGGATGGCAAAAATGGGCCCAGAGCCGCCCCGTCACTTCGCGCTCCTTACCTCTCAGGTTAGCGCGCACAGTGTTGGAGGGCAAAAATGGTCCCGGAGACGATCCGTTACTTTTCCCTCCTTACCTCTAGGCCTATCACGCATATAGTGTTGGAGGGCAAAAATGGTCCCGGAGACGCAGCGTCACCTTGCGTTCCTTATCTCTCAGCCTATGGGACATTGAGGGTCGGAACTGAAAAACATGGCAAAGGTGCTCAGCTAACCCTTGCTGCTGCTGCACCCTCCTCCTCCTCCTCCTTGCAAGGAAGGTAAGGGGAAAGCATCACCTCACAATTATCGACGCCAGTAGCTTCCGCAGCGAGTATCCTTCATACCTGAGAACATCATATGAGTCACAAGGGGTGGGAAACCACTTTTAATGCCTGGTGGCGTGTCTGATGAATGGTTCCTCTTATAGCAGAGGTAAGGGACGATATTTTTGGGGCGACATCCTCACCTAGAGCAATGAACCCACATCTTTGATGTGAGGAGGAGGTACATACGGAGAGGAAGTAGCGACTGAGTGAGGGACCCAACAGACGGAGTAGGAGGACGAGGTACGGGAGGGAGCGAGCGAGCGAGGGTGGGAGCGACCACGCTTCCCACACACCGAAATACACACATCAGCTGACATTTATCGACACTTACATGTGTCCGCAGAGAATTTCCTCCTATGCTGAGAGCATAGAGTCACCAAGTGATGGAAGACCCTTTCATGCTAGGAGTAGTGTCTCATCATTAATTTCTCAGATGCCAGAGGCAAGGAAGGATCTTTTTATTCTTGTGAGACGGGGGCACACTGCGACTTGGGGGTGATTGTTGATGATGATGATGATAGCCGCAAACAGTCTCCGTGATCAAATTCCTTCTCACCAGAGAGCATAGTAATTACGACGGGGGACACACATACACACACACACAAACACACACACACACACACACACACACACACACACACACACACACACACACACACACACACACACACACACACACACACACACACACACACACACATACACACACACACACACACACACACACAGCTTTAAAGTTCGTTGTGCATCCGAACAAAATCTCTTCAAAACCCATTGATGATTTTGGTGGAGGAGCCAGCCAGAACTCCGATGGACCATTGGAGATTGGTAGACTGGTTTTCCGCAAAAGAAGAGACGCATAGCAATCTCTGCATTCCTCTATGATGGGACGATTGACTGGTATGCAGGAGTCGGAGGTGGCTCTCTGGGTGTTGGGGGGGCGCCAACAACACCATCATCATCATCATCATCAGGCCACCGCAGGGGAGCAAAGCGCGTTTCCACCAAAACGCGTAAAACTCACTAAAATCATTGAAAATCTTCCTAGCACACAGCGGAGGGGGCTGGCTCGACATCATCATCATCATCACCACGGGAAGACGACCGGAGGGCTCCTAGACGCCCGAAAGGCATTCCTGGACATTCTCAGAAAATCCCCTAAAAAATGTCTGTTATTCCTTCGTCAACCACGGACTCTCCTTGCGTCTCAGGCCAGCGGTCACAGGAGGGAGTCCGGGCGTGACATGTGCCCCGAGAGGGCTCCGTCACTCTGCACTCGTTACGTCTCAGGTTTGTGCGCACAGAGTGTCGGAGGGCAAAAATGGCCTCGGATACGCTCCGTCACTTTCCGCTACTTACCTCTCAGGTTAGCGCGCACAGAGTGTCGGAGCGCAAAAATGCCACAAGAGGCGCTCCGTAAATCTGCGCTCCTTACCTCTCAGGTTAGCGCGCACAGAGTGTCGGAGGGCAAAAATGGCCTCGGATACGCTCCGTCACTTTCCGCTACTTACCTCTCAGGTTAGCGCGCACAGAGTGTCGGAGCGCAAAAATGCCACAAGAGGCGCTCCGTAAATCTGCGCTCCTTACCTCTCAGGTGAGCGCGCACAGAGTGTCAGAGTGGAAAAATGTCACTAGAAGCTCTCCGTAGATTTGCGCTCCTTACCTCTCAGGTAAGCGCGCACAGAGGGTCGGAGGGCAAATATGGCCTCGGATGCCCTCCGTCTCTTTCCGCTCCTTACCTTTCAGGTTAGCGCGCACAGAGGTGCGCACAGAGTGTCAGAGTGTAAAAATGCCACCAGAAGCGCTCCGTAAATTGCCGCGCCGTATCTCTCAGGTAAGCGCGCACAAAGTGTCGGAGGGAAAAAATGGGCCCGGAGACGCTCCGTCACTTCGCGCTCCCTACTTCTCAGGTTAGCGCGCACAGAGTGTCCTAGGGCAAAAATGGTCCCGTAGACGCTCCGTCAATTTGCGCTTCTTATCTCTCAGCCTATGGGACATTGAGGGTCGGAGCAGAAAAACATGGCAAAGGTGCTCAGCTAACCCTTGCTGCTCCTGCACCTTCCTCCTCCTCCTCCTTGCATGGAAGGTAAGGGGGAAACATCACCTCACAATTATCGACGCCAGTCGCCTCCGCAGCGAGTTTCTTTCATACCTTAGAAGATCATATGAGTCACAAGGGGAGTGAAACCACTTTTAATTCCTGGTGGCGTGTCTGATCAATAGTTCCTCTTATAGCAGAGGTAAGGGATGATAGTTTTGGCGCGACATTCTCACCTAGAGCAAAACCCACATCTGTGATGTGAGGAGGAGGTACGGACGGAAAGGAAGGAGCGACTGAGTGAGGGACCCAACAGGCGGAGGAGGAGGAGGAGGTACAGGATGGAGCGACCACGCTTCCCACACACGCACATACACACACACACACACACACACACACACACACACACACACACACACACACACACACACACACACACACACATCAGCGCACATTTATCGACACATATGTGTCCACAGAGAATTTCCTCCTATGCTGAGAGCATAGAGTCACCAAGTGATGGAAGACACTTTCATGCTAGGAGTAGTGTCTGATCATTAATTTCTCAGATGCCAGAGGCAAGGAAAGATCTTTATATTCTTGGGAGAGGGGGCACACTGCGACTTGGGTGTTATTGTTGATGGTGATGATGATGATGGCCGCAAACAGTCTCCGTGATCAGATTCCTTCTCACCAGAGAGCATAGTAATTACGACGGGACACACACACACACACACACATACACACACACACACCAACACAGCTTTAAAGTTCGTTGTGCATCAGAACATAATCTCTTCAAAACCCATTGTGGATTTTGGTGGAGCAGCCAACCAGAACTACGATGGACCATTGGAGATTGGTACACTGGTTTTCCTCAATAGAAGAGACGCATAGCAATCTCTACATTCCTCCATGATGGAACGACTGACTGGCAGGCAGGAGTCGGAGGTGGCTCTCTGGGTGTTGGGGGGCGCCAACAACACCATCATCATCATCATCATCAGGCCACCGCAGGGGAGCAAAGCGCGTTTCCACCAAAACGCGTAAAACTCACTAAAATAATTGAAAATCTTCCTAGCACACAGCGGAGGGGGCTGGCTCGACATCATCATCATCACCACTAGAAGACGACCGGAGGGGTCCTTGACGACCGAAAGGAATTCCTGGACATTCTCAGAAAAAAACCTAAAAAACGTGTTATTCCTCCGTCAACCACGGACTCTCTCCTTGCGTCTCAGCCCAGCGGTCACAGGAGGGAGTCCGGGCGTGACTTGTACCCCGTGAGGACTCCCTCACTCTGCACTCGTTATGTCTCAGGTTTTTGCGCACAGAGTGTCGGAGGGCAAAAATGGCCTCGGATACGCTCCGTCACTTCCCGCTACTTACCTCTCAGGTTAGCGCGTATAGTATCGGAGCGCAGAAATGCCACCAGAGGCGCTCCGTAAATCTGCGCTCTTTACCTCTCAGGTTAGCGCGCACAGAGTGTCGGAGGGCAAAAATAGCCTCAGATACGCTCCGTCACTTTCCGCTCCTTACCTCTCAGGTTAGGGCACACAGAGTGTAGGAAGGCAAAAATGTCACCAGAAGCTCTCCGTAAATTTGCGCTCCTTACCTCTCAGGCTATCGTGCACAGAGTGTCGGAGGGCAAAAGTATCCTCGGATGCGCTCCGTCACTTTCCGCTACTGTCGGAGTCGAAAAATGCCACAAGAAGCGCTCCGAAAATTTCCGCGCCTTATCTCTCAGGTTAGCGCCCACAGTGTCGGAGGGCAAAAATGGTCCGGGAGACGCTCCGTTACTTTTCGCTCCTTTCCTCTCGGCCTATTACGCACATAGTGTCGGAGGGCAAAAATGGTCCCGGAGAAGCTCCGTTACTTTTCGCTCCTTACCTCTCGGCCCATCAAGCATATAGTGTTGGAGGGCAAAAATTGTCCCGTAGACACTCCGTCTCTTTGCGCTCATTATCTCTCAGCCTATGGGAAATTGAGGGTCGGACCTTAAAAACATGGCAAAAGTGCTCAGCTAACCCTTGCTGCTGCTGCAACCTCCTCCTCCTCCTCCTTGCATGGTAGGTAACGGGGAAACACTCATCGACGCCAGTAGCTTCTGCAGCGAGTTTCCTTCATACCTGAGAACATCATATGAGTCACAAGTGGAGGGAAACCACTTTTAATGTCTGGTGGCGTGTCTGATCAATAGTTCCTCTTATAGCAGATGTAAGGGACAATATTTTTGGGGCGACATTCTCACCTAGAGCATTGAACCCACATCTGTGATGTGAGAAGGACGTACATACGGAAAGGAAGGAGCGACTGAGTGAGGGACCCAACAGGAGGAGGAGGAGGAGGTAAGGGAGGGAGCGAGCGAGCGAGGGAGGGAGCGACCACGTTTCCCCACACACACACAGAAGCACATCAGCGGATATTTATGGACACTAATATGTGTCCGCGGAGAATTTCCTCCTATGCTGAGAGCATAGAGTCACCAAGTGATGGAAGACACTTTCATGTTAGAAGTAGTGTCTGATCATTAATATTTCAGATGCCAGAGGCAAGGAAGGATCTTTTTATTCTTGAGAGAGGGGGCACACCGAGACTTGGGGGTGATTGTTGATGATGATGATGATGATAGCCGCAAACAGTCTCCGTGATCAAATTCTTTCTCACCAGAGAGCATAGTAATTACGACGGGGGACACACACAAACACACACACACACACAGCTTTAAAGTTCGGTGTGCCTCCGACCATAATGTCATCAAAACCCATTGTGGGTTTTGGTGGAGGAGCTAGCCAAAACTCCGATGGACCATCGGAGATTGCTAGACTGGTTTTCCGCAAAAGAAGAGACGCGTAGCAATCTCTACATTCCTCCATGATGAGACGACTGACTGGCAGGCAGGAGGCGGAGGTGGCTCTCTGGGTGTTGGGGGGCGCCAACAACACCATCATCATCATCATCATCAGGCCACCGCAGGGGAGCAAAGCGCATTTCCACCAATACGCGTAAAACTCACTAAAATCATTGAAAATCTTCCTAGCACACAGCGGAGCGACCTGACTCGACATCATCATCATCATCACCGGAATACGGCCGGAGGGCTCCTAGACGCCCGAAATGCATCCCTGGACATTCTCAGAAAAACCCCTAAAACTTCTCTAGTATTCCTCCGTCAACCACGGACTCTGTCCTTGCGCCTCAGGCCAGCGGTCAAAGGAGGGAGTCTGGGCGGGACATATGCCCCGATTGGGCTCCAGCACTCTGCACTCGTTACGTCTCAGGTTTGTGGGCACAGTGTCGGAGGGCAAAAATGACCTTGGATACGCTACGTCACTTTCCGCTCCTTACCTCTCAGGTTAGCGTGCACAGAGTGTCGGAGTGCAAAAATGACACCAGAAGCGCTCTTTAAATTTTCGCTCCTTACCTCTCAGATTAGCGCGCACACAGTGTCGGAGTGCAAAAATGCCACCAGAAGTGCTCCGTAATTTTCTGAGCCTTATTTCTCAGGCTAGAGCGCACAGAGTGTCGAAGGGAAAAAATGGGCCCGGAGCCGATATGTCACTTTGCGCTCCTTACTTATCAGGTTAGCGCGCACAGAGTGGCGGAGGGCAAAAATGGTCCCGGAGACGCCCCGTTACGCTTCGCTCGTCACCTCTCAGCCTATCACGCACATACTGTCGGAGGGCAAAAATGGTCCCGGAGACGCTCCGCTACTTTTCGCTCCTTACCTCTCGGCCTATTACGCACATAGTGTCCGAGGCAAAAATGGTCCCGGAGACGCTCCGTTACTTTTCGCTCCTTACCTCTCGGCCTATTACGCATATAGTGTCGGAGGGCAAAAATGGTCCCGGAGACGCTCCGTTACTTTTCGCTGCTTACCTCTCGGCCTATCACGCACATAGTGTCGGAGGGCAAAAATGGTCCCAGAGACGCTCCGTTACTTTTCTCTCCTTACCTCTCGGCCTATAACGCACATAGTGTCGGAGGGCAAAAATGGTCCCTGAGATACTCCTTCATTTTGCGCTCCTTATTTCTCAGCAAAGGTGCTCAGCTAACCCTTGCTGCTGCTGCACCCTCCTCCTCCTCCTCCTTGCATGGATGGTAAGAGGGAAACATCACCTCACATTTATCGACACCAATACCTTCGGAGGCGAGTTTCCTTCATACCTTAGAACATCATATGAGGCACAAGGGGAGGGAAACCACTTTTAATGCCTGGTGGCCTTTCTGATCAATAGTTCCTCTTATAGCAGAGGTAAGGGACGATTATTTTGGGGCGATATTCTCACCTAGAGCAATGAACCCACATCTCTGATGTGAGAAGGAGGTACACACGGAAAGGAAGGAGCGACTGAGTGAGGGATCCAAAAGGAGGAGGAGGAGGAGGAGATACGGGAGGGAGCGAGCGAGCGAGGGAGGGAGCGACCAAGCTTCCAACACACACACACACACACACACACACACACACACACACACACACACACACACACACACACACATATCAGCAGACATTTATCAACACAAATATGTGTCCGCAGAGAATTTCCTCCTATGCTGAGTGCATAGAGTCACCAAGTAATAGAAGACACTTTCATGCTAGGAGTAGTGTCTGATCATTCATTTCTCAGATGCCAGAGGCAAGGAAGGATCTTTTTATTCTTGGGAGAGGGGGCACACTGCGACTTGTGGGTATTTGTTGATGATGTTGATGATAGCAGCAAACCATCTCCGTGATCAAATTCCTTCTCACCAGAGACCATAGTAATGACGACGGGGGACACACACACACACACACAGCTTTAAGGTTCGGTGTGCCTCCGAACATAATGTCTTCAAAACCCCTCATCAACATCATCAACAATCACCCCCAAGTGGCAGTGTGCCCCCTCTCCCAAGAATAAAAAGATTGCAGGACTGGTTTTCCGCAAAAGAAGAGACGCGTAGCAATCTCTACATTCCTCCATGATGGGACGGCTGACTAGCAGGCAGGAGGCGCAAGTGGCTCTCTGGGTGTTGGGTGTTGGGTGTTGGCTGGCGCCAACAACACCATCATCATCGCCATCATCAGGACACTGCAAGGGAGCAAATCGCGATTCCACCAAAACACGTAAAACTCACTAAAATCATTGAAAATCGCCCTGGCACACAACGGAGGGGGCTGGATGGACATCATAATCATCACCACCAGCAGACGACCAGAGGGGCCCTACACGCCCGAAAAGCATACCTGGACATTCTCAGAAAAACACCTAAAAAATGTCTAAATTATTCCCCCGTCAACCACGGACTCGCTCCTTGCGTCTCAGGCCAGCGGACACAGGAGGGATTCCGGGCGCGACATGTGCACCGAGAGGTCTCCTTCACTCTGCATTCGTTACGTCTCAGGTTTGTGCACACAGAGTGTCGGAGTTATTCCTCCGTCAACCACGGACTCTCTCCTTGAGTCTCAGGCCAGCGGTCACTGGAAGGAGTGCGGGCGCGACATGTACCACGAGAGGGCTCCGTCACTCTGCACTCGATACGTCTCAGGTTTGTGCGCACAGAGTGTCGGAGGGCAAAAATAGCCTCGGATACGCTCAGTCACTTTCCGCTCCTACCCTCTCAGGTTAGCGCGCACAGAGTGTCGGAGCTCCTTACCTCTCAGGTTAGCGCGCACAGAGTGTCGGAGTGCAAAAATGCCATCAAAAGCGTTCCGTAAATTTGCGCTCCTTACCTCTCAAGTTAGCGCACACAGAGTGTCGGAGCGCAAAAATGCCACAGAAGCGCTCCGTATATCTGCGCTCTTTTCTTCTCGGGTTACCGCGCAGAGAGTGTCGGAGGGCAAAAATGGTCCCGGAGACGCTGCGTCACTTTCCGCTCCTTATCTCTCAGGTTAGCGCGCACAGAGTGTCGGAGTGCAAAAATGCCAGAAGAAGCGCTCCGTAAATTTGCGCTCCTTACCTCTCAGGTTAGCGCGCACAGAGTGTCAGAGGGCAGAAATGGTCCCGGACACGCTCCGTTACTTTTCGCTCCTTACCTCTCAGGTTAGCGCGCACAGAGTGTCGGAGTGAAAAAATGCCACCAGAAGCGCTCCGTATATCTGCGCTCCTTACCTCTCAGGTTAGCGCGCACAGAGTGTTGGAGTGCAAAAATGCCAGAAGAAGCGCTCCGTAAATTTGCGCTCCTTACCTCTCAGGTTAGCGCGCACAGAGTGTCGGAGTGCAAAAATGCCAGAAGAAGCGCTCCGTAAATTTGCGCTCCTTACCTCTCAGGTTAGCGCGCACAGAGTGTTGGAGTGCAAAAATGCCACCAGAAGCGCTCCGTACATCTGCGCTCCTTACCTCTCAAGTTAGCGCACACAGAGTGTCGGAGTGCAAAAATGCCATCAGAAGCGCTCCGTATATCTGCGCTCCTTACCTCTCAGGTTAGCGCGCACAGAGTGTTGGAGTGCAAAAATGCCATCAGAAGCGCTCCGTATATCTGCGCTCCTTACTTCTCAGGTTAGCGCGCACAGAGTGTCGGAGGGCAAAAATGGCCTCGGATACGCTCCCGCACTTTCCGCTCCTTATCTCTCAGCCTATGGGACATTGAGGGTCGGACCTTTAAAACCGTGTAAAAGTGCTCAGCTAACTCCTGCTGCTGCTGCACCCTCCTCCAAACTCCTCTTTGCATGGAAGGTAAGGCAGAAACATCACCTAGCAATTATCGACGACAGTAGCTTCCGCAACGAGTGTCCTTCATACCTGAGAACATCATATGAGTCACAAGGGGAGGGAAACCACTTTCCATGCCTGGTGGCGTGTCTGATCAATAGTTCCTCTTATAGCAGAGGTAAGGGACGATATTTTTGGGGCGACATTCTCACCTAGAGCAATGAACCCACATCTGTGATGTGAGGAGGAGGTACGTACGGAAAGGAAGGAGCGACTGAGTGAGGGACCCAACAGGAGGAGGAGGAGGCATGGGAGGGAGCGAGCGAGGGAGGGAGGGATCGACCACGCTTCCCACACACACACACACTCACACACACACACACACTCACACACACACACACTCACACACACACACACACACACACACACACACACACACACACACACACACACACACACACACACACACACACACACAGCTTTAAAGTTCGATGTGCCTTCGAACATAATCTCTTCAAAACCCATTGTGGGTTTTGGTGAAGGAGCCAGCCAGAACTCCGATGGACCATCGGAGATTGCTAGACTGGTTTTCCGCAAAAGAAGAGACGCGTAGCAATCTTTACATTCATCTATGATGGAACGACTGACTGGCAGGCAGGAGGCGGAGGTGGCTATCTGGGTGTTGGAGGGCGCTAACAACACCCCTCATCATCATCATCCTCAGGCCACCGCAGGGGAGCAAAGCGCGTTTCCACCAAAACGCGTAAAACTCACTAAAATCATTGAAAATCTCCCTGGCACACAGCGGAGGAAGCTGGCTCCACATCATCATCATCACCATCAGAAGACGACCGGAGAGGTCCTAGACGTCCGAAAGGAATACCTGGACATTCTCAGAAAAACCCATAAAAAATGTCTAAATTATTCCCCCGTCAACCAAGGACTCTCTCCTTGCGTCTCAGGCCAGCGGACACAGGAGGGAGTCCGGGCGCGACATGTGCCCCGAGAGGGCTCCTTCACTCTGCATTCGTTACGTCTCAGGTTTGTGCGCACAGAGTGTCTGAGCGCAAAAATGCCACCAGAAGCGCTCCGTACATCTGCGCTCCTTACCTCTCAGGTTAGCGCGCACAGAGTGTCGGAGGGCAGAAATGGCCTCGGATACGCTCCCGCACTTTCTGCTCCTTACCTCTCAGGTTAGCGCGCACAGAATGTCGGAGTGCAAAAATGCCACCAGAAACGCTCCGAAAATTTGCGCTCCTTACCTCTCAGGTGAGCGCGCACAGTGTCGGAGGGCAAAAATGGCCTCGGACACGTTCCGTAACTTTCCGCTCCTTATCTCTCAGGTTAGCGCGAACAGAGTGTCGGAGTGCAAAAATGCCATCAGAAGCGCTCCGTAAATTTGCGCTCCTTACCTCTCAGGTTAGCGCGCACAGAGTGTTGGAGCGCAAAAATGCCACCAGAAGCGCTCCGTATATCTGCGCTCCTTTCTTCTCTGGTTAGTGTGCAGAGAGTGTCGGAGGGCAAAAATCATCCCAGAGACGCTGCGTCACTTTGCGCTCCTTATCTTTCAGCCTATGGGACATTGAGGGTCGGACCTTTAAAACCGTGTAAAAGTGCTCAGCTAACCCCTGCTGCTGCTGCACCCTCCTCCTCCTCCTCCTTGCATGGAAGGTAAGGGGGAATCATCACCTCACAATTATCGACGCCAGTAGCTTTCGCAGCGAGTTTCCTTCATACCTGAGAACATCATATGAGTCACAAGGGAAGGGAAACCCATTTTAATGCCTGGTGGCGTCTCTGATCAATAGTTCCTCTTATAGCAGAGGTAAGGGACGATATTTTGGGGGCGACATTCTCACCTAGAGCAATGAACCCACATCTGTGATGTGAGGAGGTACGTACAGAAAGGAAAGAAGGACTCAGTGAGGGACCCAACAGGAGGAGGAGGAGGAGGTATGGGAGGGAGCGAGCGAGCGAGGGAGGGAGCGACCACGCTTCCTACACACACACACACACACACACACACATCAGCGGACATTTATCGACACTTATATGTGTCCGAAGAGAATTTCCTCCTATGCTGGGAGCATAGAATCACCAAGTGATGGAAGGCACTTTCATGCTAGGAGCAGTGTCTGATCATTAATTTTTCAGATGCCAGAGACAAGGAAGAATCTTTTTATTCTTGGGAGAGGGGGCACACTGCGACTTAGGGGTGATTGTTGATGATGATGATGATAGTCGCAAACAGTCTCCGTGATCAAATTCCTTCTCACCAGAGAGCACGGTAATTAGGATGGGGAAGACAGACACAGACACAGACACAGACACACACACACACACACACACACACACACACACACACACACACACACACACACACACACACACACACACACACACACACAGCTTTAAAGTTCGGTGTGCCTCCGAACATAATCTCTTCAAAACCCATTGTGGGTTTTGATGGAGGAGCCAGCAAGAACTCCGATGGACTATCGGAGATTGCTTGACTGGTTTTCCGGAAAAGAAGAGACGCGTAGCAATCTCTACATTCCTCCATGATGGGACGACTGACTGGCAGGCAGGAGGCGGAAGTGGCTCTCTGGGTGCTTCGGGGGCAGTAACAACACCATCATCATCATCATCATCATCAGGCCACCGCAAGGGAGGAAAGCGCGTTTCCACCAAATCGCGTAAAACTCATTAAAATCATAGAAAATCTTCCAAGCACACAGCGGAGGGGGCTGGCTCGACATCATCATCATCACCACCGGAAGACGACCGGAGGGGTCCTACACACCCGAAAGGCATTCCTGGACATTCTCCGTGATCAAATTACTTCTCACGAGAGAGCATAGTAATTACGACTGAGTATACACACACACACACACACACACACACATACACACACACACACACACACACACATACACACACACACACACACACACACACACACACACACACACACACACACACACACACACACACACACACACACACACACACACAGCTTTAAAGTTCGATGTGCCTCCGAACATAATCTCTTCAAAACCCATTGCGGGTTTTGGTGAAGGAGCCAGCCAGAACTCCGATGGACCATCGGAGATTGCTAGACTGGTTTTCCGCAAAAGAAGAGACGCGTAGCAATCTTTACATTCCTCCATGATGGGACGACTTACTGTTAGGCAGGAGGCGGAGGTGGCTCTCTGGGTGTTGGAGGGCGCTAACAACACCCCTCATCATCATCATCCTCAGGCCACCGCAGGGGAGCAAAGCGCGTTTCCACCAAAACGCGTAAAACTCACTAAAATCATGGAAAATCGCCCTGGCACACAGCGGAGGGGGCTGGCTCGACTTCATCATCATCACCATCAGAAGACGACCGGAGGGGTCCTAGACGCCCGAAAGGAATACCTGGACATTCTCAGAAAAACAAATAAAAAATGTCTAAATTATTCCCCCGTCAACCACGGACTCTCTCCTTGCGTCTCAGGCCAGCGGACACAGGAGGGAGTCCGGGCGCGACATGTGCCCCGAGAGGGCTCCTTCACTCTGCATTCGTTACGTCTCAGGTTTGTGCACACAGAGTGTCTGAGCGCAAAAATGCCACCAGAAGCGCTCCGTACATCTGCGCTCCTTACCTCTCAGGTTAGCGCGCACAGAGTGTCGGAGGCCAGAAATGGCCTCGGATACGCTCCCGCACTTTCCGCTCCTTACCTCTCAGGTTAGCGCGCACAGAGTGTTGGAGTGCAAAAATGCCACCAGAAACGCACCGTAAATTTGCGCTCCTCACCTCTCAGGTGAGCGCGCACAGTGTCGGAGGGCAAAAATGGCCTCGGACATGTTCCGTAACTTTCCGCTCCTTACCTCTCAGGTTAGCGCGCACAGAGTGTCGGAGTGCAAAAATGCCATCAAAAGCGTTCCGTAAATTTGCGCTCCTTACCTCTCAGGTTAGCGCGCACAGAGTGTCGGAGCGCAAAAATGCCACCAGAAGCGCTCCGTATATCTGCGCTCCTTACTTCTCAGGTTAGCCCGCAGAGAGTGTCGGAGGGCAAAAATGGTCCCGGAGACACTGCGTCACTTTGCGCTCCTTACCTCTCAAGTTAGCGCACACAGAGTGTCGGAGCGCAAAAATGCCACCAGAAGCGCTCCGTACATCTGCGCTCCTTACCTCTCAAGTTAGCGCACACAGAGTGTCGGAGTGCAAAAATGCCATCAAAAGCGTTCCGTAAATTTGCGCTCCTTACCTCTCAGTTTAGCGCGCACAGAGTGTTGGAGTGCAAAAATGCCACCAGAAGCGCTCCGTATATCTGCGCTCCTTACCTCTCAGGTTAGCGCGCACAGAGTGTTGGAGTGCAAAAATGCCAGAAGAAGCGCTCCGTAAATTTGCGCTCCTTACCTCTCAGGTTAGCGCGCACAGAGTGTCAGAGGGCAGAAATGGTCCCGGACACGCTCCGTTACTTTTCGCTCCTTACCTCTCAGGTTAGCGCGCACAGAGTGTCGGAGTGAAAAAATGCCACCAGAAGCGCTCCGTAAATTTGCGCTCCTTACCTCTCAGGTTAGCGCGCACAGAGTGTCGGAGCGCAAAAATGCCACCAGAAGCGCTCCGTACATCTGCGCTCCTTACCTCTCAGGTTAGCGCGCACAGAGTGTCAGAGGGCAGAAATGGTCCCGGACACGCTCCGTTACTTTTCGCTCCTTACCTCTCAGGTTAGCGCGCACAGAGTGTCGGAGCGCAAAAATGCCACCAGAAGCGCTCCGTATATCTGCGCTCCTTACTTCTCAGGTTAGCGCGCACAGAGTGTCGGAGGGCAAAAATGGCCCCGGATGCCCTCCATCACCTCCGCTCCTTACATCTCAGGTTAGCGCGAACACAGTGTCGGAGTGGAATATGCCACAGGAGCGCTCCGTAAATTTGCGCTCCTTACCTCTCAGGTTAGCGCGCACAGTGTTGGAGGCAGAAATGGGCCCGGAGACGCTCCGTCACTCCGCGCTCCTTACTTCTCAGGTTAGCGCGCACAAGAGTGTCGGAGGGCAAAAATGGTCCCGAGACGCTTCGTTACTTTTCGCTCCTTACCTCTCAGGTTATCGCGCACAGAGTGTCAGAGGGCAGAAATGGTCCCGGACACGCTCCGTTACTTTTCGCTCCTTACCTCTCAGGTTAGCGCGCACAGAGTGTCGGAGTGCAAAAATGCCATCAAAAGCGTTCCGTAAATTTGCGCTCCTTACCTCTCAGGTTAGCGCGCACAGAGTGTTGGAGTGCAAAAATGCCAGAAGAAGCGCTCCGTAAATTTGCGCTCCTTACCTCTCAAGTTAGCGCACACAGAGTGTCGGAGTGCAAAAATGCCACCAGAAGCGCTCCGTATATCTGCGCTCCTTACTTCTCAGGTTAGCGCGCACAGAGTGTTGGAGTGCAAAAATGCCATCAAAAGCGTTCCGTAAATTTGCGCTCCTTACCTCTCAGGTTAGCGCGCACAGAGTGTCGGAGCGCAAAAATGCCACCAGAAGCGCTCCGTACATCTGCGCTCCTTACTTCTCAGGTTAGCGCGCACAGAGTGTCGGAGTGCAAAAATGCCACCAGAAGCGTTTCGTAAACCTGCGCCCCTTACCTCTCAAGTTAGCGCACACAGAGTGTCGGAGTGCAAAAATGCCAGAAGAAGCGCTCCGTACATCTGCGCTCCTTACCTCTCAGGTTAGCGCGCACAGAGTGTCGGAGTGCAAAAATGCCATCAGAAGCGCTCCGTATATCTGCGCTCCTTACCTCTCAGGTTAGCGCGCACAGAGTGTTGGAGTGCAAAAATGCCATCAAAAGCGTTCCGTAAATTTGCGCTCCTTACCTCTCAGGTTAGCGCGCACAGAGTGTCGGAGCGCAAAAATGCCACCAGAAGCGCTCCGTAAATTTGCGCTCCTTACCTCTCAGGTTAGCGCGCACAGAGTGTTGGAGTGCAAAAATGCCATCAAAAGCGTTCCGTAAATTTGCGCTCCTTACCTCTCAGGTTAGCGCGCACAGAGTGTTGGAGTGCAAAAATGCCACCAGAAGCGCTCCGTATATCTGCGCTCCTTACTTCTCAGGTTAGCGCGCACAGAGTGTCGGAGCGCAAAAATGCCACCAGAAGCGCTCCGTACATCTGCGCTCCTTACTTCTCAGGTTAGCGCGCACAGAGTGTCAGAGGGCAGAAATGGTCCCGGACACGCTCCGTTACTTTTCGCTCCTTACCTCTCAAGTTAGGGCGCACAGAGAGTCGGAGGGTAAAAATGCCACCAGAAGCGATCCGTAAAAATGCGCTCCTTACATCTCAGGTTATCGCACACAGAGTGTCGGAGGCAAAAAATGGCCTCGGAAGCGCTCCGTCACTTTCCGTTCCTTACCTCTCAGTTTAGCGCGCACAGAGTGTCAGAGTGGAAAAATGCCACCAGAAGCGCTCCGGAAATTTCCGTGCCTTATCTCTCAGATTAGCGAGCACATAGTATCGGAGGGCAAAAATGGGCCCGGAGCCGCTCCGTCACTTCGCGCTCCTTACTTCTCAGGTTAGCGCGCACAGAGTGTCAGAGGGCAGAAATGGTCCCGGACACGCTCCGTTACTTTTCGCTCCTTTACTCTCGGCCTATCACGCACAAAGTGTCGGAGGGCAAAAATGGTTCCGGAGACGCTCCGTTGCTTTTCGTTCCTTACCTCTCGGCCTATCACGCACATAGTGTCGGAGAGCAAAAATGGTCCCGGAAACACTCTGTCACTTTGCGCTCCTTATCTCGCAGCCTATGGGAAATTGAGGGTCGGAGCTGAAAAACATGGGAAAGGTGCTTAGCTAACCTTACTGCTGCTGCACCCTCCTCCAACTCCTCTTTGCATGGAAGGTAAGGCAGAAACATCACCTAGCAATTATCGACGACAGTAGCTTCCGCAACGAGTGTCCTTCATACCTGAGAACATCATATGAGTCACAACGGGAGGGAAACCACTTTCCATGCCTGGTGGCGTGTCTGATCAATAGTTCCTCTTATAGCAGAGGAAAGGGACGATATTCTTGGGGCAACATTCTCACTTAGAGCAATGAACGCACATCTGTGATGTGAGGAGGAGGTACGTACGGAAAGGAAGGAGCGACTGAGTGAGGGACCCAACAGGAGGAGGAGGAGGAGGCATGGGAGGGAGCGAGCGAGGGAGGGAGGGATCGACCACGCTTCCCACACACAAACACACACACACACATCACCGGACATTTATCGACACTAATATGTGTCTATGAGAATTTCCTCCTATGCTGAGAGCATAGAGTTACCAAGTGATGGAAGACACTTTTATGCTAGGAGTATTGTCTGACCATTAATTTCTCAGATGCCAGAGGCAAGGAAGGATCTTTTTATTCTTGGGATAGGGGGCACACTGCAACTTGGGGGTGATTGTTGATGATGATGATAGCCGCAAACAGTCTCAGTGATCAAATTCCTTCTCACCAGAGAGTATGGTAATTACGACCGGGAACACACACACACACAGCTTTAAAGTTCGGTGTGCCTCCGAACATAATCTCTTCGAAACCCATTGTGGGTTTTGGTGGAGGAGCTAGCCAGAACTTCGATGGACTATTGGAGATTGCTAGACAGGTTTTCCGCAAAAGAAGAGACGCGTAGCAATCTCTACATTTCTCCATGATTGGACGACTGACTGGCAGGCAGGAAGCGAATATGGCTCTTTGGTTGTTGGATGGCGCCATCAACACCATCATCATCATCATCATCAGGCCTCCACAGGGGAGCAAAGTGCGTTTCCACGAAAACGTAGAAAACTCACTAAAACCATTGAAAATCGCCCTGGCACACAGCGCAAGGCCTAGCTCGACATCATCATCATCACCACCACAAGACTACCGGAGGGGTCCTAGACGACCGAAAGGGGTCCTGGACATCCTCAGGAAAACCCCTAAAAAATGTTTAAGGTATTTCTCAGTTAGCCACAGACTCTCTCCTTGCGTCTCAGGCCTGCGGTCACAGGAGGGAGTCCGGGTGCGACAAGTGCCCCGAGAGGGCTCCGTCTCAGGTTAGTTCGCACAGAGTGTCGGAGTGAAAAAATGCCACCAGAAGCGTTTCGTAAACCTGCGCCCCTTACCTCTCAAGTTAGCGCACACAGAGTGTCGGAGGGCAAAAATGGCCTCGGATACGCTACGTCACTTTCCGCTCCTTACCTCTCAGGTTAACGCGCACAGAGTGTCGGAGTGCAAAAATGCCAGAAGAAGCGCTCCGTAAATTTGCGCTCCTTACCTCTCAGGTTAGCACGCACAGAGTGTCGGAGGGCAAAAATGGCCTCGGATTCGCTCTGTCACTTTCCGCTCCTTACCTCTCAGGTTATCGCGCACAGAGTGTCGGAGTGCAAAAATGCCACCAGAAGCGCTCCGTAAATTTCCGCGCCTTATCTCTCAGGTTAGCGCGAACAGAGTATCGGAGGGCAAAAATGGGCCCGGAGCCGCTCCGTTATTTTTCGCTCCTTCACTCTCGGCCTATCACGCACATAGTGTCGGAGGGCAAAAATGGTCCCGGAGACGCTCCGTTACTTTTCGCTCCTTTCCTCTCGGCCTATCACACACATAGTGTCAGAGGCAAAAATGGTCCCGGAGACACTCCGCCACTTTGCGCTCCTTATCTCTAAGCCTATGGGACATTGAGGGTTGGACCTGAAAAACATGGCAAAGGTGCTCACCTAGCCCTTCCTGCTGCTGCACCCTCCTCCTCCTCCTCCTTGCATGGAAGGTAAGGCGGAAACATCACCTCACAATTATCGACGCCAGTCGCTTACGCAGCGAGTTTCCTTCATACCTGAGAACATCGTATGAGTCACAATGGGAGGGAAACCAATTTTAATGCCTGATGGCGTGTCTGATCAATACTTCCTTTTATAGCAGAGGTAAGGGACGATATTTTTGGCGCGACATTCTCACCTAGAGCAATGAACCCACATCTGTGATGTGAGGAGGAGGTACGTACGGAAAGGAAGGAGCGACTGAGTGAGTGACCCAACAGGAGGAGGAGGAGGAGGTACGGTAGGGAGCGAGCGAGCGACGGAGGGATCGACCACGCTTCCCACACACACACACACACACACACACACATACACACACACACACACACACACACACACACACACACACACACACACACACACACACACACATATCAGCGGACATTTATCGACACTTATATGTGTCCGCACAGAATATCCTCTTATGCTGAGAGCATAGTGTCAACAAGTGATGGAAGACAATTTCATGCTAGGAGTAGTGTCTGATCATTAATTTCTCAGATGCCAGAGGCAAGGAAGGATCTTTGTATTCTTGGGAGAGGGGGCACACTGCGACTTGGGGGTGATTGTTGATGATGATGATGATAGCCGCAAACAGTCTTCGTGATCAGATTCCTCCTCACCAGAGAGCATAGTAATTACGACGGGGTACACACACACACACACACACACACACACACACACACACACACACACACACACACACACACACACACACACACACTCACACCGCTTTAAAGTTCGGTGTGCCTCCGAGCATAATGTCTTCAAAACCAATTGTGGGTTTTGGTGGAGGAGCCAGCCAGAACCCCGATGGACCATCGGAGATTTCTAGACTTGTATTCCGCAAAAGAAGAGACGCGTAGCAATCTGTACATTCCTCCATGATGGAACGATGGACTGGCAGGCAGGAGGCGGAGTTGGATCTCTGGGTGTTGGGGGGCGCCAACAACACCCTCATCATCATCATCATCAGGCCATCGCAGACGAGCAAAGCGCGTTTCCAACATAACGCGTAAAACTCAATAAAATCATTGAAAATCGGCCTGGCACACAACGGAGGGGTCTGGCTCAACATCATCATCATCATCACCACCAGAAGACGACCGGAGGGGTCCTAGACGCCCGAAAGACATTCCAGGACATTCTCAGAAAAACCCCTAGAAAATGTCTGTTATGCCTCCGTCAACCACGGACTCTCTCCTTGCGTCTCAGGCCAACGGTCACAGGAGGGAGTCCGGGCGAGAGATGTGCCCCGAGAGGGCTCCGTCACTCTGCACTCGTTACGTCTCAGGTTTGTGCGCACAGAGTGTCGGAGGGAAAAAATGGCCTCGGATACGCTGTCACTTTCCGCAACTTACCTATCAGGTTAGCGCGCACAGAGTGTCGGAGTGCAAAATTGCCACCAGAAGCGCTCCCTAAATTTCCGGGCCTTATTTCTCAGCTTACCGCGCAGAGTGTCGGAGGGCAAAAATGGTCCCGGAGACGCTCCGTTACTTTTCGCTCCTAACTCTCGGGCTATCACGCACATAGTGTCGGAGGGCAAAAATGGTCCAGGAGACGCTTCGTCAGTTTTCGCTCCTTATCTCTCAGCCTATAGGACATTGAGGGTCGGACCTGAAAAACATGGCAAAGGTGCTCAGCTAACCCTTGCTGCTGCACCTTCTTCCCCCTCTTCCTTGCATGGAAGGTAAGGGGGAAACATCACCTCACAATTATCGACGCCAGTAGCTTACGCAGCAAGTTTCCTTCATACCTGAGAACATCATATGAGTCACAAGGGAAGGGAAACCACTTTTAATGCCTGGTGGCCTTTCTGATTAATAGTTACTCTTATAGCAGAGGTAAGGGACGATATTTTTCGGGCGACATTCTCACCTAGAGCAATGAACCCACATCTGTGATGTGAGGAGGAGGTACGTACGGAAAAGAAGGAGCGACTGAGTGAGTGACCCAACAGGAGGAGGAGGAGGAGGTACGGGAGGGAGCTAGCGAGCGAGGGAGGGATCGACCACGCTTCCCACACACACACACACACGCGCACACACACATCAGCGGACATTTATCGACACTTATGTGTGTCCGCAGAGAATTTCCTCCTATGCTGAGAGCATAGTGTCACCAGTAATGGAAGACACTTTCATGATAGGAGTAGTGTCTGATCATTAATTTCTCAGATGCCAGAGGCAAGGAAGGATCTTTTTATTCTTGTGAGAGAGGGCACACTGCGAGTTGGGGATTGATTGTTGATGATGATGATGATAGCCCCAAACAGTCTCCGTGATCAAATTCCTTCTCACCAGAGAGCACAGTAATTACGACGGGGGACACACACACATAGACACACACACACACACACACACACACACACACACACACACACACACACACACACACACACACACACACACACAGCTTTAAGGATCGGTGTGCCTCCGAACATAATCTCTTCAAAACCCATTGTGAGTTTAGGTGGAGGAGCCAGCCAGAACTCTCTGGGACCATTGGAGATTGCTAGACTGGTTTTCCGCAAAAGAAGAGACGCATAGCAATCTCTGCAATCCTCCAGGAGTCGGAGGTGGCTGTCTGTGTGTTGGGGGGCGCTAGCAATACCATGTTCATCATCATTATCAGGCCACCGCAGGAGAGCAAAGCGCAATTCCACCAAAACGCGTAAAACACTAATATCATTGAAAATCGCTTTGGAACACAGTGGAGGGGGCTGGTTCGACATCATCATCATCACCACCAGAAGACGACCGGATGGTTCCTAGACGCCTGAAAGGCATTCCTGGACATTCTCAGAAAAACCTCTAAGAAAGGTCTGTTATTCCTCCGTCAACCACGGACGCTCTCCTTGCGTCTAAGGTCAGCGGTAACAGAAGGGAGTCCGGTCGCGACATGTGCCCCGACAGGGCTCCGTCACTCTGCACTCGTTACGTCTCAGGTTTGTGCGCACAGAGTGTCGGCAAAATTGGCCTCGGATACGCTCAGTCACTTTCCGCTCCTTACCTCTCAGGTTAGCGCGCACAGAGTGTCGGAGGGCAAAAATGGCCTCGGATACGCTCCGTCACTTTCTGCTCCTTACCTCTCAGGTTAGCGCGCACAGAGTGTCGGAGTGCAAAAATGCCACCAGAAGCACTCCGTAAATTTCCGCGCCTTATGTCTCAGGTTAGCGCGCACAGAGTGTCGGACGACAAAAATGGGCCCAGAGCCCCTCCGTCAATTTGCGCTCCCTACTTCTCAGTTTAACGCGCACAGAGTGTCGGAGGGCAAAAATGGTCCCGGAGACGCTCCGTTACTTTTCGCTTCTTACCTCTCGGCCTATCACGCACAAAGTGTCGGAGGGAAAAATGGTCCCGAAGACGCTCCGTTACTTTTCGCTTCTTAAGTCTCGGCCGATCACGCATATAATTTCTGTGGGCAAAGATGGTCCCGGAGACGCTCCGTTACTTTTCGCGCTTTACCTCTCGGCCTATCACGCACATAGTGTCGGAGGGCAAAAATGGTCCTGAGACGCTCCGTCACTTTCCGCTCCTTCTCTCTCAGTCTATGGGACATTGAGGATCGGAGGTGAAAAACATGGCAAATGTGCTCACCTAACCCTTCCTGCTGCTGCACCCTCCTCCTCCTCCTCCTTGCATGGAAGGCAAGGGGGAAATATCACCTCACAATTATCGACGCCAGTAGCTTCCGCAGCGAGTTTCCTTCATACCTGAGACATCATATGAGTCACAAGGGGAGAGAAACCACTTTTAATGCCTGATGGGGTGTCTGATCAATAGTTCGTCTTATAGCAGAGGTAAGGGACGATATTTTTGTTGCGACATTCTCACCTAGAGCAATGAACCCACATATGTGTTATGAGGAGGAGGTACGTACGGAAAGGAAGGAGGAACTGAGTGAGGGACCCAACAGGAGGAGGAGGAGGAGGTACGGGAGGGAGCTAGCGAGCGAGGGAGGGAGCGACCACGTTTCCCACACACACACACACACACACACATCAGCGGACATTTATCGACACTAATATGTGTCCACAGAGAATTTACTCCTATGCTGAGAGCATAGAGTCACCAAGTGATGGAAGACACTTTCATGCTAGGAGTAGTGTCTCGTCGTTAATTTCTCAGATGCCAGAGGCAAGGAAGGATCTTTTTATTCATGGGAGAGGGGGCACACTGCGACTTGGGGGTGATTGTTGATGATGATGATGATAGCCGCAAAACAGTTTCTGTGATCGAATTCCTTCTCACCAGAGAGCATAGTAATTACGACGGGGGACACACACACACACACACACTACAGCTTTAAAGTTCGGTGTGCCTCCTGCCTACGTCACAGGTTTATGCGCACAGTGCCGGATGGCAAAAATGGGCTCGGATACGCTCCGTCACTTTCCGCTCCTAACCTCTCAGGTTAGCGCGCACAATGTCGGAGCGCAAAAATGTCACGAGGAGCGTTCCGTAAATCTGCGCTCCTTACCTCCCAGGTTAGCGCGCACAGATTGTCGGAGGGCAAAATTGGCCTCGGATACGCTCTATCACTTTCCGCTACTTACCTCTCAGGTTAGCGCGCACAGAGTGTCGGAGCACAAAAATGTCACTAGAAGCGCTCCGTAAATTTGCACTCCTTACCTCTCAGTTTAGCGCGCACAGAGTGTCGGGGGGCAAAAATGGCCTTGGATGCTCTCCGTCACTTTCCGCTACTTACCTCACAGGTTAGCGCGCACAGAGTGTCGGAGTGCAAAAATGGGCCCGGAGCCGCTCCGTCACTTCGCACTCTTTACTTATGAGGTTAACGCGCACAGAGTGTCGGAGGGCAAAAATGGTCCCTGAGACGCTAGGTTACTTCTCGCTCCTTACCTCTCGGCCTATCACGCACGTAGTGTCGAAGGGCAAAAATGGTCCCGGAGACGCTACGTTACTTTTCGCTCCTTCCCTCTCGCCCTACCACGCACATAGTGTCGGAGGGCAAAAATTGTCCCGAAGACGCTCCATCACTTTCCGCTCCTTATCTCTCAGTCTATTGCACATTGAGGGTCTGAGCTGAGAAAAATGGCGAAGGTGCTCAGTTAACCTTTGCTGCTGCTGCACCCTCCTCCTCCTCCTCCTCCTTGCATGGAAGGTAAGGGGTAAACAGCACCTCACAATGATCGAAGGCAGTGGCTTCCGCAGCGAGTTTCCTTCATACCTAGAACATCATATGAGTCACAAGGGGAGGGAAACCACTTTCAATGCTTGGTGGTGTGTCTGATCAATAGTTCCTGTTATAGCAGAGGTAAGGGACGATATTTTTGGGGCGACATTCTCACTTAGAGCAATTAACCCACATCTGTGATGTGCGGAGGAGTACGTACTGAAAAGAAGGAGCGACTGAGTGAGGGACCTAACAGGAGAAGGAGGAGGAAGAGTTACGGGAGGGAGCGAGCAAGCGTGGGAGGGAGCGACAACGCTTCCCACACACACACACACACACACACACACACACACACACACACACATCAGCGGACATTTATCGACACTAATATGTGTCCGCAGAGAACTTCCTCCTATGCTGAGAGCATAGAGTCACCAAGTGATGGAAGACACTTTTTTGCTAGGAGTAGTGTCTGATCATTAATTTCTCAGTTGCCAGAGGCAAGGAAGGATCTTTTTATTCTTGGGAGAGGGGTCACAGTGCGACATGGTGTGATTTTTGATGATGATAATGATAACCGCAAACAGTCTCCGTGATCAAATTCCTTCTCACCATAGAGCATAGCAATTACGACTGGGGACACACACACACACACACACACACACACACACACACACACACACACACACACACACACACACACACACACACACACACACACACACACACACACACACACACACACACACACACACACACACACACACACACACAAACACACACAGCTTTAAAGTTCGGTGTGCCTCCGAATATAATCTCTTGAAAATCCATTATGGGTTTTGATGGAGGAGCCAGCCAGACCTCCGATGGACCATCGGAGATTGCTAGACTGGTTTTCCGGAAAAGAAGTGACGCGTAGCAATCTCTACATTCCTCCATGATAGGACGACTGACTGGCAGGCACGAGGCGGAGGTGGCTCTCTGGGTGTCGGGGGGCGCCAACAACACCATCATCATCATCATCATCAGGCCACCGCAGGGGAGCAAAGGGCGTTTCCCCCAAACCGCGTAAAACTCACTAAAATCATTGAAAATCTCCCTGGCACACCGAGGGGGGGGGGGGCTGGCTCGACATCATCATCACCACTAGAAGACTACCGGAGGTGTCCTAGACGCCCGAAAGGTATTCCTGGACATTCTCAGAAAAACCTCTAAAAAATATCTGTTATTCCTCTGTCAACCACGGACTCTCTCCTTGCGTCTCAGGCCAGAGGTCACAGGAGGGAGTCCGGGAGCGACATGAGCCCCGAGAGGGCTCCGTCACTCTGCACTCATTACGTCTCAGGTTTGTGCGCACAGTGTCGGAGGGCAAAAATGGCCTCGGATACCCTCCGTCACTTTCCGCTCCTTACCTATCAGGTTAGGGCGCACAGAGAGTCGGAGCGCAAAAATGCCACCAGAAGCGCTCCGTACATCTGCGCTCCTTACCTCTCAGGTTAACGCGCACAGAGGGTCGGAGGGTAAAAATGGCCTCGGATACGCTCCGTCACTTTCCGCTCCTTACCTCTGAGGTAAGCGCGCACAGAGTGTCTGAGAGCAAAAATGCCACCAGAAGTCCTCCGTAAATTAGCGCTCCTTACCTCTCAGGTTAGTGCGCAAAGAGTGTCGGAGGGCAAAAATGGCCTCGGATGCGTTACGTCATTTTCCGCTCCTTACCTCTCAGGATAGTGCGCACAGAGAGTCGGAGCGCAAAAATGCCACCAGAAGCGCTCCGTAAATCTGCGCTCCTTACCTCTCAGGTTAGCGCGCAGAGAGGGTCGGAGGGCAAAAATGGACTCGGATACGCTCCGTCACTTTCCGCTCCTTACCTCTCAGGTTAGCGCGGAAAGAGTTAGGAGTGCAAAAATGCCACCAGAAGCGGTCCGTTTATTTGCGCTCCTTACCTATCAGTTTAGCGCGCACAGAGTGTCGGAGGGCAAAAATGGCCTCGGATGCGCTCTCTCACTTTCCGCTCCTTACATGTCAGGTTAGCGCGCAGAGTGTCGGAGTGCAAAAATGCCACCAGAAGCGCTCCGTAAATTTCCGCGCCTTATCTCTCAGGTTAGCACGCACAGTGTCGGAGGGCAAAAATGGGCCCGGAGTCGCTCCGTCACTTCGCGCTCTTTACTTATCAGGTTAGCGCGCACAGCGTCGGAATGCAAAAATAGTCCCGGAGACGCTCCATAACTTTTCGCTCCTTACCTCTCGGCCTATCACGCACACAGTGTCGGAGGGGAAAAATGGTCCCGGAGACGATCCGTTACGTTTCGCCCCTTACCTCTCGGCCTATCACGCACATAGTGTCGGAGGGCAAAAATGGTCCCGCAGACGCTCCGTCACTTTGCGCTCCTTATCTCTGTCTATGGGACATTGAGAGTCGGAGCTGAGAAATATGGCACAGGTGCTCAGATAACCCCTGCTGCTGCTGCAACCTCCTGCTCCTCATCGTTGCATGGAAGGTAAGGAGGAAACATCACCTCACAATTATCGACGCCAGTAGTTTCCGCAGCGCACATATGAGTCACAAGGGAAGGGAAACCACTTTTAATGCCTGGTGGCGTGTCTGATCAATAGTTCCTCTTATAGCAGAGGTAAGGGACGATATTTTTGTGCGACATTCTCACCTAAAGCAATGAACCCACACCATGTGAGGTGGATGTACGTACGGAAGGGAAGGAGCGACTGAATGAGGGACCCAACAGGAGGAGGAGGAGGAGGAGGAGGTACGGGAGGAAGCGAGCGAGCGAGGGAGGGAGCGATCACGATTCCCACACACACACACACACACACACACACATCAGCGGACATTTATCGACACTAATATGTGTCCGCAGAGAGTTTCCTCCTATGCTGAGAGCATAGAGTCACCAAGTGATGGAAGACACTTCATGCTAGGAGTAGTGTCTGACCATTAATTTCTCAGATACCAGAAGCAAGGAAGGATCTTTTTATTGTTGGGAGAGGGGGCACACTGCGACTGGGGGGTGATTGTTGATGATGATGATGATAGCCGCAAATAGTCTCAGTGATCAAATTCCTTCTCACCAGAGAGCATAGTAATTACGACGGGGGACACACACACACACACACACACACACACACACACACACACACACACACACACACACACAGCTTTAAAATTCGGTGTGCCTCCAAACATAATCTCTTCAAAACCCATTGTGGGTTTTGGTGAAGGACCCAGCCAGAACTCCGATGAACCATCGGAGATTGCTAGTGTGGTTTTCAGCAAAAGAAGAGACGCGTAGCAATCTATACATTCCTCAATGATGGGACGACTGACTGGCAGGCAGGAGGCGGAGGTGGCTCTCTGGGAGTTGGGGGGCGCCAAAAACACCATCATCATCATCATCATCAGGCCACCGCAGGGGAGCAAAGGGTGTTTCCACCAAAATGCGCAAAACTCACTAAAATCATTGAAAATCGCCCTGGCACACAGAGGAGGGGGCTGGCTCCACATCATCATCATCAGCACCAGAAGACGACCGGAAGGGTCCTAGACGCCCGAAAGGTATTCCTGGACATTCTCAGAAAAACCCGTAAAAAATGTCTGTTATTCCTCCGTCAACCACGGACACTCTCCTTGCGTCTCAGGCCAGCGGTCACAGGAGGGAGTCCGGGCGTGACATGTGCCCCGACAGTGCTCCGTCACTCTTCACACGTTACGTCTCAGGTTTGTGCCATCAGTGTCGGAGGGCAAAAATGTCCTCGGATACGCTCCGTCACTTTCCGCTCCTTACCTCTCAGGTTAGCGCGCACAGAGTGTCGGAGTGCAAAAATGCCACCAAAAGCGCTCCGTAAATGTGCACTCCTTACCTCTCAGGTTAGCGCGCAGAGAGTGTCGGAGGGCAAAAATGGCCTCGGATACGCTCCGTCACTTTCCGCTCCCTGCCTCTCACGTTAGCGCGCACAGAGTGTCGGAGTGCAAAAATGCTACCAAAAGCGCTCCATTTTTTGCGCTCCTTACCTCTCAGGTTAGCGCGCACAGAGTGTCGGAGGGCAAAAATGGCCTCGGATGCGCTCTGTCACTTTACGCTCCTTACCTCTCAAGTTAGCGCGCACAGAGTGTCGGAGTGCAAAAATGCCACCAGAAGCGCTCCGTAAATTTCCGCGCCTTATCTCTCAGGTTAGCGTGCACAGAGTGTCGGAGGGCAAAAATGAACCCGGAGCCTCTCCGTTTCTTCGCGCTCCTTACTTTCCAAGTTAGGGCGCACAGTGTCGGAGGGCAAAAATGGTCCCGGAGACGATCCGTTACTTTTCGCTCCTTAACTCTCGGCCTATCACGCACATAGTGTCGGAGGGCAAAAATGGTCCCGCAGACGCTCCGTCACTTTGCGCTCCTTATCTCTCAGCCTATGGGACATTGAGTGTCTAGCTGAAAAATATGGCAGAGGTGCTAAGCTAACCCCTGCTGCTGCTGCACCCTCCTCCTCCTCCTCCTTGCGTGGAAGGTAAGAGGGAAACAAAACCTCACAATTATCGACGCCAGTAGCTTCCGCAGCGAGTTTCCTTCATGCCTGAGAACTTCATATGAGTCACAAGGGGAAGGAAACCACTTTTAATGGCTGGTGGCATGTCTGATCAGTAGTTCCTCTTATAGTGGAGGTAAGGGACGATATTTTTGGGGCGACATTCTCACCTAGAGCAATGAACCCACACCTGTGATGTGAGGAGGAGGTACGTACGGAAAGGAAAGAAAGACTGAGTGAGTGACCAAACAGGAGGAGGAGGAGGAGAATGTACGGGAGGGAGTGAGCGAGCGTGGGAGGGAGCCGTCGTGCTTCCCACACACACACACACACACATACACACACATCAGCGGACATTTATCGACACTAATATGTGTCCGCAGAGAATTTCCTCCTATGCTGAGAGCATATAGGTACCAAGTGATGGAAGACATTTTCATGCTAGGAGTAGTATCTGATCATTAATTTCTCAGATGCCAGAGGCAAGGAAGGATCTTTTTATTTTTGTGAGAGGGGGCACACTGCGACTTGGAGGTGATTGTTGATGATGAGGATGATAGCCGCAAACAGTCTCAGTGATCAAATTCCTTCTCACCAGAGAGCATAGTAATTACGACGGGGGACACACACACACACACACACACACACACACACACACACACACACACACACACACACACACACACACACAGCTTTAAAATTCGGTGTGCCTCCGAAGATAATCTCTTCAAAACCCATTGTGGGTTTTGGTGAAGGAGCCAGCCAGAACTCCGATGGACCATCGGCGATTGCTAGACTGGTTTTCCGCAAAAGAAGAGACGCGTAGCAGTCTCTACATTCCTCCATGATGGGACGACTGACATACAGGCATGAGGCGGAGATGGCTCTCTGGGTATTGGAAGGCGCCAACAACACCATCATCATCATCCCGCCGCCGCAGGGGAGCAAAGCGTGTTTCCACCAAAACG
Source organism: Panulirus ornatus (assembly GCF_036320965.1). NCBI lineage: Eukaryota > Metazoa > Arthropoda > Malacostraca > Decapoda > Palinuridae > Panulirus > Panulirus ornatus. The sequence continues at coordinate 1,241,088 of NC_092256.1, read as the reverse complement.
TGTAAAACTCGCTAAAATCATTGAAAATCGCCCTGGCAACCAACGGAGGGGGCTAGCTCGACATCATCATCATCATCACCAGAAGACGACCGGAGGGGTCCTCGACGCCCGAAAGGTTTTCCTGAACATTCTCATTAAAACCCCTAAAAAATGTCTGTTATTCCTCCGTCAAACACGGACTCTCTCCTTGTGTCTCAGTCCAGTGGTCACATGAGGGAGTCCGGGCGCGACATGTGCCCCGAGAGAACTCCGTCACTCTGCACTCGTTACGTTTCAGGCTTGTGCGCACAGAGTGTCGGAGGGCAAAAATGGCCTCGGATACCCTCCGTCACTTTCAGCTCCTTACCTCTATAGATAGCGCGCACAGAGTCTGAGCGTAAAAATGCCACCAGAAGCTCTCCTTAAATCTGCGCTCCTTACCTCTCAGGTTAGCGAGCACATAGTATCGGAGGGCAAAAATGGACTCGGATAAGCTCCGTCACTATCCGCTCCTTACCTCTTAGGCTAGCGCGCACAGGGTGTCGGAGTGCAAAAGTGTCACCAGAGGCGCTCCGTAAATCTACGCTCGTTACCTTTCAGGTTAGCGCGCACAGAGTGTCGGAGGGCAAAAATGGCCTTGGATGCACTCTGTCACTTTCCGCTACTTACCTCTCAGGTTAGCGCGCATAGAGTGTCGGAGTGCAAAACTGCCACCAGAAGCGCTCCCTAAATTTCCGCGCCTTATCTCTCAGGTTAGCGCGCTCAGAGTGTCGGAGGGCAAAAATGGGCTCTGAGCCGCTCCGTCACTTTGCGCTCCTTACTTCTCAGGTTAGCGGGCACAGCGTCTGGGGGCAAAAATGGTCCCGGAGACGCTCCGTTACTTTTCGCTCCCTATCTATCGGCCTATCACGCACATAGTGTCGGAGGGCAAAAATGGTCCCGGAGACGCTCCGTTAATTTTCGCTCCTTACCTCTCGCCATATCACGCACATAGTGTCGGAGGGCAAAAATGGTCCCGCAGACGCTCCTTATCTCTCAGCCTATGGGACATTGTGGGTCGGAGCGGAAAAATATGGCAGAGGTCCTCAGTTAACCCCTGCTGCTGCTACAACCTCCTCCTCCTCCTTTCATGGAAGGTAAGGCGGAAACATCATCTCATAATTATCGACGCCAGTATCTTCGGCAGCGTATTTCCTTCATACCTGAGAACATCATATGAGTCACAAGTTGAGGGAAATCACTTTTAATGCCTGGTGGCGTGTGTGATCAATAGTTCCTCTTATAGCAGAGGTACGGGAAGATATTTTTGGGGCGACATTCTCACATAGAGCAATGAACCCACATCTGCGATGTGAGGAAGAGGTACATGCGGAAAGGAAGGAGCGACTGAGTGAGGGACCAAACAGGAGGAGGAGGAGGAAGAGGTACGGGAGGAAGCGAGCGAGCGTGGGAGGGAGCTATCACGCTTCCCACACACACACACACACACACACACACACACACACACACACACACACACACACATCAGCGGACATTTATCGACACTAATATGTGTCCGCAGAGAACTTCCTCCTATGCTGAGAGCATAGAGTCACCAAGTGATTGAAGACACTTTCATGCTAGGAGTAGTGTCTGATCATTAACTTCTCAGATGCCAGAGGCAAGGAAGGATCTTTTTATTCTTGGGAGAGGGGGCACACTGCGACTTGGGGGTGATTGTTGATGATGATGATGATGATGATAGCCGCAAACAGTCTCAGTGATCAAATTCCTTCTCACCAGAGAGCATAGTAATTACGACGGGGGACACAAAAACACACACACACAGCTTTAAACTTCGGTTTGCCTCCGAACATAATCTCTTCAAAACCCATTGTGGGTTTTGGTAAAGGAGCCAGCCAGAACTCCGATGAACCATCGGAGATTGCTAGAGTGGTTTTCTGCAAAAGGAGAGACGCGTAGCAATCTCTACATTCCTCCATGATGGGACGACGGACTGGAAGGCAGGAGGCGGAGGCGGCCCTCTGGGTGTTGGGGGGCGCCAACAACACCATCATCATCATCATCATCAACAGCAAAGCACGTTTCCACCAAAACGCGTAAAACTCACTAAAATCATTTAAAATCTCTCTGGCACACAGCGGAGGGGGCTGCCTCGACATCATCATCATTACCACCAGAAGACATCCGGAGGGGTCCTAGACTCCCGAAAGGTATTCCTGGACATTGTCAGAAAAATCCCTAAAAATGTCTGTTATTCCTACGTCAACCACGGACTCTCTCCTTGTGTCTCAGGCCAGCGGTCACAGGAGAGAGTCCGGGCGCGACATGTGAACCGAGAGGGCTCCGTCACTCTGCACTCGTTACGTGTCGGAGGGCAAAAAAGGCCTCGGATACTCTCAGTCACTTTCCGCTCCTTACCTCTCAGCTTAGTGCGCACAGAGACTCGGAGCGCAAAAATTCCACCAGAAGCGCTCCGTAGATCTGCGCTCCTTACCTCTAAACTTAGCGCGCACAGAGTTTCGGAGGGCAAAAATGGCCTCGGATACGCTCCGTCAATTTCCGCTCCTTACCTCTCAGGTTAGCGCGGAAATTAGTCGACATTTATCGACACTAATATGTGTCCGCTGAGAATTTCCTCTTATGCTGAGAGCATAGAGTCACCAAGTGATGGAAGACACTCTCATGCTAGGAGTAGTGTCTGATCATTAATCTTTCAGATGCCAGAGTCAAGGAAAGATCTTTTTCTTCTTGGGAGAAGGGGCACACTGCGACTTGGGGGTTATTGTTGATGATGATGATAGCCGCAAACAGTCTCCGTGATCAAATTCCTTCTCACCAGAGAGCATAGCAATTACGACTGGGGACACACACACACACAAAAACACGCACACACACACACGCACACACACACACACAAGCCCACACACACACCTTTAAACTTCGTGCCTCCGAAAAAATCTCTTCAAAACCCATTGTGGATTTTGGTGGAGCAGCCACCCAGAAATCCGATTGACCATCGGAGGTTGCTAGACTGGTTTTCCGCAAAAGAAGAGACGTGTAGCAATCTCTACATTCCTCCATGATGGGACGATTGACTGGCAGGCAGGAGGCGGAGGTAGCTCTCTGGGTGTTGGGTGGCGCCAACAACACCATCATCATCATCATCATCATCAGGCCACCGCAGGGGAGCAAAGCGTGTTTCCACTAAAACGCGTAAAACTCACTGAAATCATTGAAAATCGCCCTAGCACACAGCGGAGGGGGCTGGCTCGACATCATCATCATCACCACCAAAAGACGACAGGAGGGGTCCTAGACGCCCGAAAGGTATTCCTGGACATTCTCAAAAAAACCCTTAAAAAATGTCTAAGTCAACCACGGACTCTCTCCTTGCGTCTTAGGCCAGCGGTCACAAAAGGGACTCAGGGCGTGACATGTGCCCCGAGAGGTCTCCGTCACTCTGCACTCGTTATGTCTCAGGTTTGTGCGCACAGAGTGTCGTAGGGCAAAAATGGCTTCGGATACGCTCCGTCAGTTTCCGCTCCTTACCTCTCAGGTTAGCGCGCACAGAGTGTCGGAGCGCACAAATGCCACAAGAGGCGCTCCGTAAATTTGCGCTCCATACCGCTCAGGTTAGCGCGCACAGAGTGTCGGAGGACAAAAATGGCCTAGATGCGCTCCCTCACTTTCCGCGCCTTATCTCTCAGGTTAGCGCACTCATATAGTCGAAGGGCAAAAATGGTCCAGGAGACGCTCCGTCACTTTTCGCTCCTTACCTCTCGGCCTATCACGCACATAGTGTCGGAGGGCAAAAATGGTCCGGGAAACGCTCCGTCACTTTGCGCCCCTTATCTCTCAGCCTATGGGACATTGAGGGTCGGAGGTGAAAAACATGGCAAAGGTGCTCAGCTAACCCTTGCTGCTGCTGCACCCTCCTCCTCCTCCTCCTTGCATGGAAGGTAAGGGGGAAAATCACCTCACAATTATCGACGCCAGTAGCTTCCGCAGCGAGTTTCCTTCATACCTGAGAACATCATATGAGTCACAATCGGAGGAAAACCACTTTTAATGCCTGTTGGCATGGCTGATCAATAGTTCCTCTTATAGCAGAGGTAAGGGATGATATTTTTAGGGTGACATTCTCGCCTAGAGCAATGAACCCACATCTGTGATGTGAGGAGGAGGTAGTACTGAGAGGAAGGAGCGAATGAGTGAGTCACCCAACAGGAGGAGTAGGGGGAGGTACGTTAGGGAGCGAGCGAGACAGGGAGGGAGCGACCACGCTTCCCACGCTCACACACACACACACATCAGCTGACATTTATCGACACTAATATGTGTTTGCTGAGAATTTCCTCCTATGCTGAGAGCATAGAGTCACCAAGTTATGGAAGACACTTTCATGCTAGGAGTAGTTTCTGATCATAAATTTCTCAGATGCTAGAGGTAAGGAAGGATCTTTTTATTCTTGTGAGAGTGGGCACACTGCGACTTAGGGGTGATTGTTGATGATGATGATGATAGCCGCAGTCTTAGTGATCAAATTCCTTCTTACCGGAGAGCATAGTAATTACAACAGGGGACACACACACACACACACACACACACACACACACACACACACACACACACACACACACACACACAGACACACACTCACACACACACACACACACACACACACACACACACACACACACACACACACAAACACACACACAGTTTTAAACAAACACAGACACACACACACACACAGTTTTAAACAAACACAGACACACGCACACACACAGTTTTAAAGTTCAGTGTGTCTCCTAACATAATCTCTTCAACACCTTTGTGGGTTTTGGTGGAGGAGCCAGCCAAAACTCCGATGGACCATCGGAGATTGGTAGACTGGTTTTCCGCAAAAGAAGAGACGCGTAGCAATCTCTACATTCCTCCATGATGGGAAGACTGACTGACAGGCAGGAGGCAGAGGTGGCCCTCTGGGTGTAGGGGAGCCCCAACAACACCATCATCATCATTATCATCAGGCCACCGCAGGGGAGCAAAGCGCGTTTCAACCAAAACACGTAAAACTCACTAAAGTCATTGAAAATCGCCCTGGCACACAGCGGAGGGGGCTGGCTCAACATCATCATCATCACCACCAGAAAACGACAGGAGGGGTCCTATATGCCCGAAAGGCATTCCTGGACATTGTCTGAAAAACCCCTAAATAATGTCTAAGTTAACCACGGACTCCATCCTTCCGTCTCAGGCCAGCGGTCACAGGAGTGAACCGGGCGCGACATGTGCCCCGAGAGGGCTCCGTCACTCTGCACTGGTTACGTCTTAGGTTTGTGCGCACAGATTGTCGAAGGGCAAAAATGTTCTCGGATACGCTCCGTCACTTTCCGCTCCTTACATCTCAGGTTAGCGCGCACAGAGTGTCGGAGGACAAAAATGCCACCAGAAGGGCTCCGTACATCTGCGCTCTTTGCCTCTCAGGTTAGCGCGCACAGAGTGTCGGAGGGCAAAAATGGCCTCGGATACGCTCCGTCACTTTCCGCTCCTTACCTCTCAGGTTAGCGCGCACAGAGTGTCGGAGCGCAAACATGCCACCAGAAGCGCTCCGTAAATTTGCGTTCCTTACCTCTCAGGTTAGCGCGCACAGAGTGTCAGAGGGCAAAAATGTGCCCGGAGCCGCTCCCTTACTTCGCGCGCCTTACATGTCAGGTTATCGCGCATAGAGTGTCGGAGGGCAAATATTGTCCCGGAAACGCTCCGTTACTTTTCGCTCCTTACCTCTCGGCCTATCACGCACATAGTGTTGGAGGGCAAAAATGGTCTCGGAGACCCTCCGTTACTTTTCGCTCCTTATCTCCCGGCCTATCACGCACATAGTGTCGGAGGGAAAAAATGGTCCCGGACACGCTACGTCACTTTGCGCTCCTTATCTCTCAGCCTATGGGACATAGAGGGTCGTAGCTGAAAAACATGGCAAAGGTGCTCAGCTAACCCTTCCTGCTACTGTACCCTCCTCCTCCTCCTCCTCTTTGCATAGCAGGTAAGGGGGAAACATCACCTCACAATTATCGACGCCAGTAGCTTCCGCAGCGAGTTTCCTTCATACCTGAGAACATCATATGAGTCACAAGGGGAGGAAAACTACTTTTAATCCCTTGTGGCGTGTTTGATCAATAGTTCCTCTTACAGCAGAGGTAAGGGACGATATTTTTGGGGCGATATTCTCACCTAGAGCAATGAACCCACATCTGTGATGTGAGGAGGAGGTACGTACGGAGAGGATGGAGCGCATGAGTGAGGGACCCAATAGGAGCAGGAGGAGAAGGTACGGGAGGGAGCGATCGAGCGAGGGAGGGAGCGACCACGCTTCCCACACACACACACATACACACATCAGCGGACATTTATCGACACTAATATGTGTCCGCTGAGAATTTCCTCCTATGCTGAGAGCATAGAGTCACCAAGTGATGGAAGACACTTTCATGCTAGGAGTAGTGTCTAATCATTAATTTCTCAGATGCCAGATGCAAGGAAAGATCTTTTTATTCTTGGGAGAGATGGCACACTGCGACTTGGGAGTGATTGTTGATAATGATGATGATAGCCGCAAACAGTCTCCGTGATCAAATTCCTTCTCACCAGAGAGTATAGTAATTACGACGGAGGACACACACACACACACACACACACACACACACACACACACACACACACACACACACACACACACACACACACACACACACACACACACACACACACACACACACACACACACACACATACAAACACAGCTTTAAAGTTCGGTGTGCCTACGAACATAATCTCTTCAAAACCCATTGTGGGTTTTGGTGGAGGAGCCAGCCAGAACTCCGATGGACCATCGGAGATTGCTAGACTGGTTTTCCGCCAAAGGAGAGACGCTTAGCCATCTCTACATTCCGCCATGATGGGAAGACTGACTGACAGGTAGGAGACGGAGGTGGCTCTCTGGGTGTAGGTGAGCTCCAACAACACCATCATCATCATCATCATCATCAGGCCACCGCAGGGGAGCAAAGCTCGTTTTCACCAAAACGCGTAAACTCACTAAAATCACTAAAAATCGCCCTGGCACACAGCGGAGGGGTCTGGCTCGACATCATCATCATTACCACCAGAAGACGACCGGATGGGTCCTAGACGCCCGAAAGGCATTCCTGGACAATCTCAGAAAACCCCCTAAAAGATGTCTAAGTAAACCACAAACTCCCTCCTTGCGTCTCAGGCCAGCGGTCACAGGAGTGAGTCCGGGCGCGACATGTGCCCCGAGAGGGCTCGGTCACTGCTCTCGTTACGTCTCAGGTCTGTGCGCACAGAGTGTCGCAGGGCAAAAATGGCCTCGGATACGTTCCGTCACTTTACGCTCCTTAACTCTCAGGCTAGCGCGCACAGAGTGTCGGAGCTCAAAAATGCCACCAGAAGGGCTTCGTAAATCTGCGCTCCTTGCCTCTCAGGTTAGCGCGCACAGAGTGTCGGAGGGCAAAAATGGCCTCGGATACGTTCCGTCAATTTACGCTCCTTACCTCTCAGGTTAGCGCGCACAGAGTGTTGGAGCGCAAAAATGCCACCAGAAACGCTTCATAAATTTGCGTTCCTTACCTCTCAGGTTAGCGTGTACAGAGTGTCGGAAGGGAAAAATGGCCTCGGATGCGCTCCAACACTTTCCGCTCCTTACCTCTCAGGTTAGTGCGCACAGATTGTCGGAGTGCAAAAATGAAACCGAAGCTCTCCGAAAATATCCACGCCTTATCTCTCAGGTTAGCGCGCACAGAGTGTCGGAGGGCAAAAATGGGGACAGATCCACTCCCTCACTTCGCGCGCCTTAGTTCTCAGGTTAGCGCGCATAGTGTCGGAGGGCATAAACTGCTACGGAGACGCTCCGTTACTTTTCGCTCCTTACCTCTCGGCCTATCACGCACATAGTGTTGGAGGGCAAAAATGGTCCCGGAGACCCTCCGTTACTTTTCACTCCTTACCTCTCGGCCTATCACGCACATAGTGTCGGAGGGCAAAAAAGGTTCCGGACACGCTCCGTCACTTTGCGCTCCTTATCTCTCAGCCTATGGGACATTCAGGGTCGGAGCTGAATAACATGGCAAAGGTGCTCAGTTAACTCTTGCTGCGGCTGCACCCTCCTCCTCCTCCTCCTCCTTGCATGGAAGATAAGGGGGAAACATCACCTTACAATTATCGGCGCCAGTAGCTTCCGCAGCGAGTTTCCTTTATACCTGAGAACTTCGTATGATTCACTAGGGGAGGATAACCACTTTTAATCCCTGGTGGCGTGTCTGATCAATAGTTCCTCTTATAGCAGAGGTAAGGGACGATATTTTTGGCGCAACAATCTCACCTAGAGCAATGAACCCACATCTGTGATGTGAGGAGGAGGTACGTGCGGAAAGGATGGAGCTACTGAGTGAGGAACCAAACAGTAGCAGGAAGAGGAGGTACGGGAGGGAGCAAGCGAGCGAGGGAGGGAGGGACCACTCTTCCCACACACACACGCACACACATCAGCGGACATTTATGGACACTAATATGTGTCCGCTGAGAATTTCCGCCTATGCTGAGAGCATAGAGTCACCAAGTGATGGAAGACACTTCTATGCTAGGAGTAGTGTCTAATCATTAATTTCTCAGATGCCAGAGGTAAGGAAGGATCTTTTTATTCTTGGGAGAGGTGGCACACTGCGACTTGAGGGTGATTCTTGATGATGATGATGATAGCCGCAAACAGTCTCTGTGATCAAATTCCTTCTCACCAGAGAGCATAGTAATTACTACGGGTGAAACACACACACACACACACACACACACACACACACACACACACACACACACACACACACACACACACACAAACACACACACACACACACACACACACACACACACACACACACACACACACACACACACAAACACACACACACATACACACACACACACACACACACACACATAGCTTTAAAGTTAGGTGTGCCTCCGAACATAATCTCTTCAAAACCCATTGTGGGTTTTGGTGGAGGAGCCAGCCAGAAATCCGATGGACCATCGGAGATTGCTAGACTGGTTTTCCGGAAAAGAAGAAACGCGGAGCAATCTCAAAATTCCTCCATGATGGGACGACTGACTGGCAGGCAGGAGGCGGAGGTGGCTCTCTTGGCGTTGGGGGGCGCCATCAACACTATCATCATCATCATCATCATCAGGCCACCGCAGAGGAGCAAAGCGCGTTTCCACCAAATGTGTAAAACTTACTAAAATCATTGAAAATCGCCCTGGCACACAGCGGAGGGGGCTGGCTCGACATCATCATCATCACCACCAGAAGACGACCGGAGGGGTCCTAGACTCCCGAAAGGCATTCCTGGACATTCTCAGAAAAACCCCTAAAAAATGTCTACGTCAACCACGGACTGTCTCCTTGCGTCTCAGACCAGTGGTCACAGGAGGGAGTCCAGGCGCGACATGTGCCCCGAGAGGGCTCTGTCACTCTGCTCTCGTTACGTCTCAGGTTTGTGGCACAGAGTGTCGGAGGGCAAAATGGCCTCGGATGCGCTCCGTCACTTTCCGCTCCTTACCTCTCAGGTTAGCGCGCACAGAGTGTCTTAGCGCAAAAATACCACCAGAAGCGCTCCCTAAATCTCCGCTCCTTACCTCTCAGGTTAGCGAGCAAAGGGTGTCGGAAGGCAGAAATGGCCTCGGATACGCTCCGTCACTTTCCGCTCCCTACCTCTCAGGTTAGCGCGCACAGAGTGTCGGAGTGCAAAAATGCCACCAGAAGCGCTCCGTAAACTTGCGATCCTTACCTCTCAGGTTAGCGCGCACAGAGTGTCGGAGGGCAAAAATGGACTCGGATGCGCTCCGTCACTTTCCGCTCCTTACCTCTCAAGTTAGCGCGCACAGAGTGTCGGAGTGCAAAAATGCCACCAGAAGCGCTCCCTAAATTTCCGCGCCTTATCTCTCAGGTTAGTGCCCACAGAGTGTCGGAGGGCAAAAATGGTCCCCGAGACGATCCGTTACTTTTCGTTCCTGATCTCTCGGCCTATCACGCACATAGTGTCGGAAAGCAAAAATGGTCCCGGAGACGCTCCGTCATTTTTCGCTCCTTACCTCTCGGCCTATCACGCACAAATGGTCCCGGAGACGCTCCCTTACTTTACGCTCCTTACCTCTCGGCCTATCGCGCACAAAATGTCGGAGGGTAAAAATGGTACCGGAGACGCTCCGTCACTTTGCGCTCCTTATCTCTCAGCCTATGGGACATTGAGGGTCGGAGCTGAAAAACATGGCAAAGGAGCTCAGCTAACCCCTGCTGCTGCTGCACCCTCCTCCTCCTCCTCCTCCTCCTCCTTTCATGGAAAGTAAGGGGGAAAAATCACCTCACAATTATCGACGCCAGTAGCTTCCGCAGCGAGTTTCCTCCATGCCTGAGAACATCATATGAATCACAAGGAAAGGGAAACTACTTTTAATGCCTGGTGGCGTGTGTGATCAATAGTTCCTCTTATAGCAGAGGTAAAGGACGATATTTTTGGGGAGACATTCTCACCTAGAGCAATGAACCCACATCTGTGATGTGAGGAGGAGGTACGTATGGAAAGTAAGGAGCGACTGAGTGAGGTACACAACAGAAGGAGAAGGAAGAGATACGGGAGGGAGCGAGAGAGCGAGGGAGGGAGCGACTACGCTTCCCACACACACACACGGATCACCGGACATTTATCGACACTAATATGTGTCCGCTGAGAATTTCCTCCTATGCTGAGAGCATAGAGTCACCAAGTGATGGAAGACACTTTCATGCTAGGAGTAGTGTCTGATCATTAATTTCTCAGATGTTAGAGGCAAGGAAGGATCTTTTTATTCTTGGGATTTGAGGCACACAGCGACTTGGGGGTGATTGTTGATGATGATGATGATAGTCGCAAACAGTCTCCGTGATCAAATTCCTTCTCACCAGAGAGCTTAGTAATTACGACGGGACACACACACACACACACACACACACACACACACACACTCACATACACAAACACACGCACACACACACACACACACACACAAACACACACACACACACACACACACACACACACACACACACACACACACACACAAACACAAAGCCTTAAATTTCGGTGCGCCTCCGAACATAATCTCTTCAAAACCCATTGTGGGTTTTGGTGGAGGAGTCAGCCAGAAGTAGGATGGACCATCGGAGATTGCTAGACTGGTTTTCCGCAAAAGAAGAGACGCGTAGCAATCTCTACATTCCTCTATGATGGGACGAATGACTGGCAGGCAGGAGGCAGAGGTGGCTCTGTGGGTGTTAGGGGGCGCCAACATCATCATCATCATCATCAGGCCACCGCAGGGGAGCAAAGCGCGTTTCCACCAAAACGTGTAAAACTCACTAAAATCATTGAAAATCGCCCTGGCACACAGCGGAGGGGGCTGGCTCGACATCATCATCATCAACACCAGAAGACGACCGGAGGGGCCCTAGACTCCCGAAAGCATTCCTGGACATTCTCAGAAAAATCCCTAAAAAATGTTATTCCTCCGTCAACCACGGACTCTCTTCTTGCGTCTCAGGCCAGTGGTCATAGGAGGGAGTCCGGGCGCGACATGTGCCCCGAGAGGGCTCCATCACTTTGCACTAGTTACGTCTCAGGATTGTGCGCACAGAGTGTCGTAGGGAAAAAAATGGCATCGTATCCGCTCCGTCAAAATCCGCTCCTTACCTCTCAGGTTAGCGCGCACAGTGTGTAGGAGCGCAAAAATACCACCAGAAGCGCTCCGAAAATCTGCGCTCCTTACCTCTCAGGTTAGCGCGCACAGAGGGTCGGAGGGCAAAAATGCCCTCGGATACGCTCCGTCAAATTCCGCTCCTTATTTCTCAGGTTAGCGCGCACAGAGTGTCGGAGCGCAAAAATACCACCAGAAGCGGTCTGTAAATTTGCGCTCCTTACCTCTCAGGTTAGCGCGCACAGAGTGTCGGAGGGCAAAAATGGTCCCGGAGACGCTCCGTTCCTTTTCGCTCCTTACCTCTCGGCCTATCACGCACATAGTGTCGGAGGGTAAAAATGGTCCCGGAGACGCTCCGTTACTTTTCTCTCCTTATCTCTCAGCCTATCACACACAAATTGTCGGAGGAGAAAAATGGTCGCGGAGGCGCTCCCTTACTTTTCGCTCCTTACCTCTCGGCCTATCACGCACATAGTGTCGGAGGGCAAAAATGGTCCCGGACACGTTCCGTCACTTTGCGCTCCTTATCTCTCCGCCTATGGGACATTGAGTGTCGGAGCTGAAAA